>NC_068982.1:149673295-149683895 GCF_001194135.2 Octopus bimaculoides | reverse complement strand
ATATATATAGATATAGATATATGCAAATACATATTACTAAAAAACTCTCTCTCTCTCTCTCTCTCACACACACGCACCACACACATACACGCACACTACACACACACATTTATCTTTTACATGTTTAAGTCACTGGACTATAGCAGTGCTGGGGCCCTACCTTGAAGTGTTAAGCAGAACAAGTTGGCGCCAGTACTTATTTTTTGGGGTCTAGGCTTATTGTCATCATCATCATCATCATCATCATCATCATCATCATCATCATCATCATCATCATTTAGTGTCTGCTTTCTATGCTGGCATGAGTTAGATGCCTTGAGTGGAACTGGTAAACTAGAAAGCTGCACTAGCTTCCAGTCCGAATTTAGCTAGGTTTCTATGGCTGGATGGCTTTCCTAGTGCCAACTGACAGCTCTGAGAGTGTAGTGAGTACCTTTTACATATCACCAGCACAGGTGCTTTAACATGCCCCCGCCATGGGTGCTTTTACATGCCCCTGCCATGGGTGCTTTTACATATCACCAGCACAAAAGCGGTTATGTGTCATTGGCACTGGCTACAACTATGATTTCACTTGACTTGACAAATCTTCTCAAGCACAGCAAATTGTCAAAGGTCACGCTGACTTGTCATTTCCTCCATGAGACCCCACATTCAAAGATCATGCTCCACCACCTCATTACGTGTCGTCATGGGTCTACCTCTTCCATTGGTTCCCTCCATAGCTAGAGATCATAGAATCAGTGTTTCACTCCGAGGGAGAGGCCCTTTATTGCCAACAAAGGTAGAAGCTCTCTGAACTTCACCCAACCTATTCTTACTCTAGCAGCTATGCTCTCAGAGTATCCTTTTCCACTACTGACTGGGTTACTTAGATAACAAAAAGTTTTATTAGTCTCTTTTGCCAAACTGCTAATTTATGGGGGTGTAAACAAGCCAACACCACAATTGTGAAGCAGTGGTGGTGCTGAGAAGCATAAGCACAAAGATACACAGACAGATATGCATACACATGATAGGCTTCCACACAGTTTCTGCCTACCATATTTCCTCTCAAGATTGGTTGATCTTGAGCTGTAGCAGTAGTACATTTACTCAAAGTGACATGTGGTAGGACTAAACTGAAAACCACATTTTTGCAAAGCAGGCTTCAACCACACAACCATACCTGAAGCTTCTAAATATATGTAGTGGCATAAGTAGATGTACATACATAGAAACACTTGTCTTCAAATGCATATGCATGTGTCTTTGTGCACTTCTATGTGTGTATATATGTAATTTTGCTTTAGCCAACATGGGGTTAACACCATACCAGAGCATGTGTGTTTGTGTGTGTGTGTGTGTGTGTGTGTGTGTTACAGTTTCTTGCAGTCATTACTTTTGCTCACAGTGGAATCTTTTACATTAGATTTGCAGAATCTGTGATTTTGGATAACATACTTTGCAGTAATTAATTGTCTTCCATTATGTTCTGAGTTCAAATCCTGCCAAGACTGACTTTGATTCTATATTTCAGGGGCTGACAAAATATATCTGAGTTTAGTACGGGAGTCAGTTTTATTGCCTGTCACCCTACATCCCTCATATACTATATGTGATTTAAATATTGGTTTCAAATTTTAACACAAGGCCAGCAAGTTCAAGGGGGTGGATGTGTCAATAACATCGACCCCAGTGCTCAACTGGTACTTATTTTATTGATCCTGAAATGAGGAAAGGCAGAGTTGACCTTGGTGGGATTTGAACTCAGAATGTAGAGACAGACAAAATATCATTCAGGATTTTGCTTGATGTGCTAATGATTCTGCCAGTTTGCTGCCTTATATGTGATTTAAATATTAACATTTGAAGATTGCTTCCTTATTAATGACATGACAGTACTTGACATTGCAGAACAGAAGTAAGTTCTCATGAGCCACATCAATAACAGCTTCTGATTCCCAGTTGTCACCATTTCCCTTCACTTGCATCATCAATGCCTTTGAGATAAAATATGAAAATCTCACATCTGCTGTTTTACTGCATCATAAATCTCTGGTCATCTTGGAACATATGAATATATCTGAGAGCCAATGAAAGAAAAGAAAATCGCCATCTCTTTTGTTATAGAACTAAATTTTTGGAAAAACAAAACAATAACTCAGTTTGTGTTCTTGGTTGTAACCATTTCATTTCATGAAAGTTATGAAAATCACATTTCCTTTTCCTTATAAACCTGATGTTCCTAAATATTTTTTTTTAAATCTGAGGCTTCTATATAAAATCCTGTTAGGAGTATTCTATAAAAATTTGTTCAAGTATGGCTGTGTGGTAAGAAGCTTGCTTCCTAACCACATGGTTCCAGGTTCAGTCCCACTGTGGACTTGGGAAAGTGTCTTCTACAGTTTTGGGCCAACCAAAGCCTTGTGAGTGGATTTGGTAGATGGAAACCAAAAAAAGCCTGTTGTATATTTAACCCATTACCTACCAGTGATCTCATATGAAGTGTTTTGCTCAAGAACATAATGCACCACCAGGTCTAGGAATTGAAATCACGATTGCTGGATCATGAGTGCAACACCCTAACCACAAGGCCATGCACCCTCGTATATATATATGTGTGTGTGTGTGCGTGTGTGTACATGTGTATGTTTTTGTGTATCTGTGTTTAACCCCACCACCACTTGACAACTGGTGTTGATATGTTTACATCACTATAGCTTAGTAGTTCAGCAAAAGAGACCAGTAGAATAAGTACCAGGCTTAAAAAAAAAAAACAAAAAAAAACAGAAGGATAAAATAAGTACTGGGGTCGATTCATTCAACTAAAAATTCTTCAAGGTGGTGCTCCAGCATGGCCACAGTATAATGACTGAAACAAGTAAAAGATAAAGATAAATGAATGTTTTTTTATTTAGGTCTTTCTCAAAATGTTTAAAATAAGAAAATGGTAGCACAAATATGTAAACTTCAGAGTTATACATTACTATACACGAGCAAAACATGAATATCACTGTACATTTGTATTTTCTTATAAACCATAAATCTATTCATAGTTTGTTTTGTGCCTATCAAATGAAGGAAGATATTGCTATTGATGTTACGATAAGAACATTTAGTTAAGAAACATTATTCTCCTACCATGCTCTCCAACAGCTATGGCTATCATTCATCCCATTGGAATGACACATGTTTACAACTAATCATGGTGTCCATGGTTACCATAGCTCTGTAACACCCACTAATCTCTTAAGTCACTGCTTCTACTTTTATTGCCACACAGTCTCTGTAACTGCCAAACCACTGCAGTGTCTCGTCTTTAGAGCTCTTTATAAGCTTTTTATAACTGTTAAAAAGAAGAACATATTACCTTTTTTATGAGACCTTCAAGGCTAATGGAGTGGCGGTGGTGATAGTGGGTAGGGGAATACTACAAGTCATGTGTTAATACAGTTGGAAGTAGCGCATCAGGTTATAGGGTTACCTTCAGATGAGGTCAAAACACTTGCAATAGAGGGGATTCTGCAAAAGGCAACTGAAGACCAGGTAGCTATGCAAAACTGGGCAAAGGATTATGTTTCTCATCTTTACTGTAATAAAAGGTCTTTAAAGTCAAAGACATGGATATTAGATGTAGAAGAATGGCAAGAAACAAGTCAAGTTTGATCTGATGGGTATGTGTGTGGGGTTTGGTGTCAAGACACTTTTCTGGCTTAGATTAAAATAATATGGGATATGTATTTATAGCCTTGTCATAGAGATCAATAGGATATTTTAAAAAATAGTTTTAAGGTCATGTGATTACAGTACATAAATTTGAAAACTGTCAGATATTGTTTGTTGTGATGTAAAATGAAATACATATATATGTATTTCATTTTGCAGCTATATTGATAAAAACACATTATATCTTGATAAACTGTTTACCTACCTACATACACATTCATATTCATAAATGCAAACAACTATCTGGACATAAAATTACACATACATACACATATAAATAATTGAATGTATGTGAATTTATTTCATTATTTTTATTTCATGTGTGCATGTGCATGTACTTGTATGTACAAGTAGCTGTGTTTGTATATGTGTGTATATAGGTTTATGTAAGTAAGCATTCTATATGTACATACACACATATTCCAATTCACATCATAATCAATTATATCTGTAAGTTAAAACTTATATACTGTAATTAAAATGACAGTCATGGTATTTAAAAAAATATTCTATTGATTTTCATGACAAGTTTATAAATACATATCCCAGGACATTTTGATTTCTGTTTCATGGAACTCTAGATCCTTAAGTATCTTCACCTACCTCTCTAGTTCTCATCGCATTGATCCTTTCCAACTGAGTTATATCTGTTGGTACCTTACCTGCCTAACCTCTGACCAGAACCTGACAGCAAATTCCCTCTACTCCATAGGCTACACATGTCTGTCCCCTACAACCGCTCCAAGGTGAAACAGAGCCATGCTTATGTGATTCCCTTGTTCCTCTCCTTCCAGCAAGGCCTCTCAGCCATTGATATCACTCTCCTTATACTTCTGGTTCATCTTGTCATCACTCATACAAACATACATACATACATACATACATACGTACATACATACATACATACATGCATACATATATCATCACCATTTTAATGCCCACTTTTCCATGCTTGCAGGGATTGGGCAAAATTTGTTGAGGCAAATTTTCAATGGCTGGTTGCCCTTACATGTTTATATGCAAGGTGATATATTTCCATGGCCAAATATATTTTCATGGTATATTGGAAACAAAAAACATCTCTTATATAATAGTGATACTCATTTACAATTATCATATGATGTCAGGACATGAAGATACTAAAATACAAAATCATGCATACATGCACATATATACATTCATTTATACATACATACATTCATACATACATACATACAAACAGGGGTTGGACAAAATAATGGAAACACCTAGCATCATAGCATCATAATTTTGAAGTATCTATAAAACCATCAAAAGCTTGTTTATTTTTATGTTTTTTGAGTTATTATTAGTGTTGCTTAATATGTTTTGCTAAAATAGCTCTTTCTTTTCAGATATCATCAGAAAAAGGTAATTAAAATTCATTAAACTGCCAGCTCTGTAGGACTTTCAAAGAGGTCAAATTGTTGGTGCTTGTAAGGTAAGCGTTAGTGTAATGAAAACAGCCAAAATGTTTGGTCTATCAAGAAGTAATGACAGCTTTTGAGAAAGAGGGAAAAACCTCCTCGTTGAAACAAAACTCTGGAAGAAAACCAAAACTTTCAGATAGGGACCGTCGGACTCTCACATGAATTGTTAGAAAGGATCATAAAAGTACATCTCCCAAAATTACTGCAGAGTTTAATGACCACCTTGAGAACCCAGTTTTCAAAGAAACTGTTTGCCGGGAGCTGCACAAAGCCAGATTTCACAGGAGGGCTGCAATCAGAAAACCACTACTTTCAAAAACAAATGCTGCAAAGTGTTGAGAGTGGAGTAAAAACCTACAGAATTAGTCCCTAGAACAGTGGAAGAATGTCATTTTCTCAGACGAGTCATCCTTTACCTTATTTCCGACCACCGCCTGAGTATACATGTGGAGACAGCCAAAAGAAGCATTTGACCCAGACTGCCTTCTTCCAACTGTTAAACATGGAGGAGGATCTGTGATGATCTGGGGGTGGGCTATATCTTGGAAATCCACTGGCCCAATGGTTTCCCTTCATGGCAGAATTAATAGTCAAGACTATTTAAGTATTTTATCTGATCAAATTCATCCTATGACTGTGGAACTGTTTCTGGAGGAAAACGCAACCTTTCAGGATGATAATGCACCAATTCACACAGCTAAAGTTGTAACTGAATGGCACAAGGAGCATTCTAGTGAAGTTGAACATCTTATCTGGCCACCACAGTTCACAGATCTCAATATTATCGAACATTTATGGTGCATTTTAGAAAAACAAGTAAGGAGTCGATATCCTCCACCATCATCACTACAAGAACTGGGGACTGTTTTAGCTGAAGAATGGACAAAAATTCCTTTGGAAACAATTCAAACTTTGTACGAATCCATCCCTTGTAGAATTCAAGCTGTAATTACTGCCAAAGGCAATCCTAGCCCATATTAAAATAAATTTGTTCGAAATTTTAAGGTGCTTCCATTATTTTGTTCAACCCCTCTACATACATATATATAACATCATCATCATCCTCATTTAATGCCCCTCTTCGATATTAAATGGGTTGGATAGTTTGATAGGATCCAACATAGTTTGATAGGACAGTGTCAAACTCTAATGTCAGCTTTGATATGGTTTCTATGGTTGGATGCTCTTATTTATGCCAACTGCATTCCAGAATGTTCTCCTTGCTTTTTTTTATGACACTCGCACTAGTGAGGTTGCCAACTAACACACAAGAGAAAGAAAAATATTCCCTAAGCTGAGTGGTAGGTATTGTAGCAGAAAAGAAGGTGGCTTTATGCCAGGTGTTGAGAGGTTATCTTTTATTTTCTATCTTTTACTTGTCTCAGTCACTAGGCCGTGGCCATGCTGGGGCACCTCCTTGAGTTTTTAGTTAAATGAATTGACCCTAGTACTTTTTTTAAGGAGTGATACTTATTCTATCAGTCTCTTTTGCTGAACCACTAAGTTATGGGGACACAGACACACCAACACTGGTTGTCAAGCGCTAATGGGAAGACAAAGACAGACATATACACATAGATACACACACACACACAATATATCTATATACACACGTATATATAGATATATATATATGATAGGTTTTCAGTTGTAAGTGAGAATAGCTGAAAAGAAAACAATGATGATACTGATGAGGTGTCAGAGTAAACTCTCAAGATACAGGAAGGTCAGTATAAGAGAAAATACGGACAGAAAAATGGAAAAGGGTGTATGGACAAATACATTAGAATTTGAGAAATTAATAGATAGTTGAAGATGGATGAAAAGGTGAAAGACTAGGAGTGAGTCAGGTAAGAGGAGGTGATAAGTAGAAGTACAAGAAGGGTGGAGGGCAGCAGTAAAATAAACCTGTTGATAGATAAGAAAACAGAGAGATAATGAGCAAGGTGGGAGAGGGGGCATGCACAAGAGAAAGAGAAGTGGGAGATGTACAGTGACAGAAATGGATGGTAGAGATACGTAGGGGAGGCTATGACGAGTAGGGACAAAGGTGGTGGGAAAGTTGTTGATGGTAAATATGACAATGGTGAGAGTGATAGCAGATAAGAGAGGGTGTTAAGCATAAGGTAATGACAGTTCTAAGATATATTTCAGAGGACAGAAGAGAGATAACTAGAGGCACAGAAAGAGGTGATCAGGGGAAATAAAGAAGGGATGATGTTGAGAATGAGGAAGTGATTCTAGGGACATGATAAGATAAATGATAACCAAAACAGGAGATAAAACATATACATATTCTGTTCTCTTATGATGTAGCAGCTGAATAGTGCCATTGTTAGAAGATCTGGGAATATGGCGATAAAGTGCAAGGTGGGAGAGTGGAGGGGGTATGCAAAAGGGAGAGAAAGGTGGGGAGATGCACAGTGACAGAAATGGATGTCAGAGAAATGTAGGGGTGGCTATGATGAGTAGTGGACAAAGGTGGTGGGTATTAAGAAGATGAGCAGTTGGGGAAGACTTAGTGGGGATAGTTTGAGAACAAGGGCAGGGGCTAGGGAATATATTAACATAAACATAATGCTTTTAGGACATCACTTTCATTGAGAAAGACTGGTCTTTTTCAGCAGAGTCTTCTCCAGCATCATCTTAGTCCTTTGTCATCCCTTCCATGAGGTTCAATATCATGAGACCAACCTTCACTATTTCATTCCATGCCTTCCAGGATTTTCTTGTTCCACAATTTCCATCCACATTTAGCGATTGGCACTATTTTTATGCAGTTCTCATCCATACATATCACATGACCATATCAGAGCAGCCATATTTCATGCACATTATACCGGATTCTTCTTATGCCTAATTTTTCTATCCATGCATTGGCACTTTGTCATGCATGCACATGAACGTTGTGCATTCAATAGAGCACACATTTTGAAGTGAGTTCTCTTTTACCTGTTTGTGTACACACACCCACACACACACACACGTGCATGCATGTGTGCAAGCGTTCATACATGTGCATGTGTGCATGCATGTGTGCATGCATGTGTGTGTGTGTTTTCGTATACATATACAATAGTTTGGATTATCATAGAATGGAAGAGCTCTTTACAGCATGGATGGAGAATGTATTAGATTGGAAAGAAAGTCCTGTTGTATTTCATTTTTAACATTCTCATGTTTTTTCTTTCTTTGCAGCTTACTTTATACCATAGTGGTTAAATCTACATTAATTTTGCCTTTTTAAAATGAATTTATATGTGACGCTTATTGGACACTGTATACTGTATGAATTCAAAAATGGTTCTATATTTGTTCTGTCCATGGAAATTAAGCTTTAAGTGTCTGGATATGTCAATGATTGTTTAGTCTGTTTTACTCAGAATATTTCCTTTGATCTGTAAGACCAACTTCTGCCAGTATCGAGCTTCTGAAACCCACAGCTGAGGAAAATCTAAAGCAACTCTGCATAAGTATTAGCAAAGCAGTTCAATTTAAGTCACACTTCAATTACAAAACACTTTCATGAACTTGGAAAAGTTTTGAAATTTAGTCAGCAGACTCCTCATCATCTGATTGCTTCCCAGCTTGTCATTGAAGAATAGACTTGCTACCAAACCTTTCCTGGGAAGATTCATTACAAGTGATAAAAAGTGAGCTCTCTATAATCATATCCACTGAAAATGACAATGGTTAGAACCCAATGGAAAAAGAAAATACATCCTCAAACCACCACTATACTAAAAAAAAGTTATGTTCCATGTTTGAGGGAATATGAAGGGTGTTGTCTATTTTGAAGTGTTAAACCAAAATGAAGCAATGAAGCAGTTAAAGCTGAAAAGTATAGTTGTTAGTTGGAAGCATTGCACAAAAATTTGCAGAAAAAGTATCCATCATTGGTTAGTCATAAAGAGGTATTGCTTTTGCATTATAAAGCAAGATCACATGTTGTCCAAATCACTCAGGAAAAGATTATGGTACTAAATACTGAAGTTTTGCCTCATCCCTCTTACTCTCCAGACCTTGCTTCATCTGACTATCATCTTTTCAGATCATTGCAACATTGTTAAGAGGGAAAACAATTTATTAATTGTGAAGTGGTTAAAAATAACACTGAGTGTTTTTTTGTTTTTTTTTTGCTTCAAAACCTGAAGAAGAACTTTATACCCGAGTGATCAACAGTTTGGCAATTAGATGGGATTATGTTATCGATAATGAAGGCAAATATTATC
This sequence comes from Octopus bimaculoides, assembly GCF_001194135.2. Lineage (NCBI taxonomy): Eukaryota > Metazoa > Mollusca > Cephalopoda > Octopoda > Octopodidae > Octopus > Octopus bimaculoides. Next base: position 149,674,507 of record NC_068982.1, on the reverse strand, counting down.
TTGATTAAATATATCAATTAAGACCAAAGAAGCATGTTTCTTTCTCATCTTGAAACATCACAGGACTTCCTTTTCAACCAAATATCAATGAAAGTTGGATTAATAAACTGGTTACTAAAATTCTCAGATGTACTAGCTATAGCCTAGAAGAGAGAATAATTCTCTCTTTAACTACAATTACCAGCAAATGGTGATGTCCCATCTTGGTTGCTACGGCATTATTGAAACCAGAAACAGGAAGAATATAGAAGAGTATATGAGAAAGCGAAAGAAATTGAGTGAGTGAAGCTGAGGAAAACAGAGTGTAAGCAAGTGAGTGAGTGAGTCAGGGAAAATGAGGAAATGGACGAGTGTAAGGGAAAGTGAAAGAGTGAGATAATGTTTGAGAGCAGAAGTTTTGATTATTTCTTCATATTATTAAGGAAGAAACATTATTCACAAAGGAATTTACTTATCAGACCGTAGTCTCATAACGTTTATATCTACAACTTTTTCCTTTTGATTCTAATTTTATTTGTTATCTGCAACATACTAATTATCTATCCTGCAACATGAGTATTATCAGGTATAACACGGGCATTATCAGGTATAATTTTTAATAATTGGCATAATTGTTTTTAACAGAAGCCCAAAGTCTGAAATTTCAAAGGGAGTCAATTAAATCACCCTTTGTAGTATTTGGTACAAGTACTTTATTGTTCCAGTCCTGAATAGATGAAAAGCAAAATTGATTTTGACATGTTTTGAACTCAGAATGTAAAGAACTGAAACAGCTACCACAAGGTATTTCATCTGACACACCAACAATTCTGCGAAGTTCAATACCCTTGATAATAATTTCTAATTTAGGCACTAGGCCAGCAATTTTAAGTGGAATGGTTTAATCAATTATATCTCCCCCACTCACACATGCTTCACTAATGCATCTTAAAGACTTTGTAAGGCTGGAAAGTAAAGTTGGCCTTAACGTGATTTGAATTCAGAATGTAAAGAGTCAGAATAAATTCTGTAAAACATTTATTTTTTTGATGCTCAATCGATTCTGCCAATCTACAACTCTAATAATAATGATAATAATAATAATAATAATAATAATAATAATAATAATAATAATAATAATAATAATAGTTTATCCTGTTCAGGCTATATTATTAGCATTATCCTGCGTTTGAGAATTTAAAATCACTTCTTTAACTTTCTAAGACATCTCAA
>NC_068982.1:149652605-149672623 GCF_001194135.2 Octopus bimaculoides | reverse complement strand
CTATCATAGTAGGTGCCTTAGGTATAATAAAAAAAATATTCAGACAAATACATAACAAAAACACCAGGACTTACAAATATATATAACATACAGAAAATTGCACTACTGGGCACTGCACACATCCTACGCAAAACACTTTCAATACAGTAACCATAAGAGCACCACAGCAAACCACAGCACATACCCAAGGCGCACAGAGCTGCGCTCGGTAGTGAAGTGAAAGCACGTTATAAAAAATAAAACTACTGAACAATGATAATAATAATGATAATAACAACAACAATAATAATAATGGTTTCAAATTTTGGCACAAAACCAGCAACTTTGGTGGAAGGGGTAAGTAAAAAGGATGAAAGGCAAAGTCGACCAAATTTTTGTTACTATGTCAGCAATTTTAAGGGAGTGGGTAAACCAAATATATCAACCCCAGAATGCAACAGGTACCTATTTTATTGATTCCAAAAGGGGGAAAAGCATAGTTGAACTTGGTGAAATTTGGTGAAATTTGGTGGAATTTGGACCTAGAATGTAAAGAGCAGGAAGAAATATTGTTAAGCATTTTGTCCACTTTGCTCAGAATTCTACCAACTCACCGCCTAATAAAGTATCTTATTTCTTTATTGCCCACAAGGGGCTAAACACAGAGGGGACAAACAAGAACAGACAAAGGGATTAAGTCGATTACATCGACCCCATTGCGTAACTGGTACGTAATTTATCAACTCCGAAAGGATGAAAGGCAAAGTCGACCTTGGCGGAATTTGAACTCAGAACGCAACGCCAGACGAAATACCGATAAGCATTTTGCCCAGCGTGCTAATGTTTCTGCTAGCTTGCCGCCTAATAAAGTATCTACTATAATAATACTCTTATGTTTTTTCTCCGTCACAACATATGAATGAGAAAGGAAGGGGTGATGGCAAACCTGGTAGTGGGATGATGGAAATTCTACAGTGAAAAAAAATCAAATACTGTTTCAATTTTGTGTGTGTATGTAAAAGGGAGGTGTGTGTGTGTGTGTGTATGTGTACAAGGGAAGTATATGAATATATGTGTGAACCAGTGTTCTTTCAGTAACAAATGATGATCGATGTCACATCTCAAATGACAACCACCAGATAATATTGACAAGTGTATTAATTTGATTTACTATCCATATTTATATATAAAATACTACAATTAGCTGTCATTTTTGATGGCATGGGGCCAGCTAGTAATTAATAACACTTTCTATTACAAGCACAAGGCCTGAAATTTTGTTAGAGTGGGCTAGTCAATTACATAGACCCATTACTTGACTTGTACTTATTTCATTGAGCCTGATAGGATGAAAAACAAAGTTGACTTGATGGAATTTGAACTCTGAAAGCAAGGATGGACAAAATGCCAATAAGCATTTTGTCCAACATGCTAATGATTCTGCCAGCTCGCCACCTTTACATGTAATTAATAATCCCTTCTACTATAAGCACAAGGCCTGAAATTTCGGGAGAGGGGACTAGTCGATTACTTGACCCCGGTGTTTTGCTGTTACTTAATTTATCGACCCTGAAAGGATGAAAATCAAAGTTGACCTTGGTGGAATTTGAACTCAGAACGTAGCGAGAGGCAAAATACCGCTAAGCATTTCGTTCAGTGTGCTAATGATTCTGCCATCTCGCCACCTTATCACATGTATTTAATAATGACAATAATAATGGCTCCTGTGCAGGTGGCACATAAAATACACCATTTCGAGCGTGGCCGTTGCCAGTACCGCCTGACTGGCCTTCATGCCGGTGGCATGTAAAAGCACCCACTACACTCTCGGAGTGGTTGGCGTTAGGAAGGGCATCCAGCTGTAGAAACTCTGCCAAATCAGATTGGAGCCTCGTGTAGCCATCTGGTTCACCAGTCCTCAGTTAAATCGTCCAACCCATGCTAGCATGGAAAGCGGACGTTAAACGATGATGATGATGATGAATAAATAACAATGATGATGACAACATTGACGGTGATGATGATGATGATGACGATGATGGTGGTGATGATGATGGTGGTAACAATGATGACGACGATGATGATAATGATGATGATAATGATGATGATAGGCATCTTATGTAGACACTAATTTCTTAGGGAAGTGGAAACTTTGTTTGTTGAAATATTAAAACCATGGTGGGGGGCCTTCAGCTAAGAGATAATACATAAAAACATAGACTCTTCTCTGTACATCAAATAGTTTTGAATCTCATTTGAAGATTTGTGTCATACACACCAACCGTATGTGTTGTGTGTATGAGTGTGTGTTAGATTTTCTGTGTGTAAAAAATGTGGATATTTTAAATTTGCTGACAATTATTTATATATGTATAGGAGTTGCCAACAGATATGTTTCCTAAGTGAAAGAAATAAAATGTACTCTAGATGAAAGCTGTTCTTTTAACTGGATGGAAGTAAATAAAAACACTCTATGGTGGAATTGTTTTTGAGTGGAGGGAAGGAGGAGAGAACAAGAGGAGTATAAAAGGAGGAGGTGGAGGAGGAGGAAGTGGAGGAAGTGGCGTGGAAAGAAGGAGGAGGAGGAGGAGGAGAAGAAGAAGAAGAAGAAGAAGAAGAAGAAGAAGATACTGATGACGATAATGATGTTGAGCCTTGAGGTAGAGACTACCACTTGCCATATGGGAAAGATATTAGCTGAAGATTTAGGAGGAATAATAATGTGAGAGAAAGACAACTGACTGTCTGTCTGATTAGAATAAGTTGAATAATGGCATTTTACAGCTGACACTAACTAGAGAAATGTGGAGACAACTGGTGTTGTCTTAGAAAGTGTTAGTAGTTAAGTTATGTAGTACCACATAATGGGTTGAGGAGGGAGAAGGAGAATCATATACAAGTAAAAGTAATAAAGTCAATGATAAAAACAAGCTGTGCAATTATAAAAAATAACCATTTAACAACAACAACAACAACAACAAAAACAACAATGATAACAATAATAATAATGAATACCCCAATGCAGTACCAGACAGTGGCTCTCATGGTTTCTGATCTTAACTGATTGGAAGTGTTATCATGTACATTGTTTTGTCATGGTATAAAAGATGGGCTACAGCAAATATTCTGCTCAATACCACAGATTTGTTTGTCAGTTGCTTGATTTTAACCGCTTGAGCATGTCCCTTGGGGGCTGACGATATGTGCATCTCTGATCATGAGCAGAAGTAGTGGAGGAGCATCAAAGCCATGTGTTGAGAGGAGTTCTTTGGGGTTTGAATAATTCACCTTTGGAAACATGGGTGTTTTGCTCAACATCCTTAAACAAACCTTATTCAGGGACCTTTTGAGCGGGATGGGCTACTCGACCTGAAGAAAATTCTAACTGGGCTCCACCTGCAAGGTCATGCGCTGTCTATCTTGTTATGAGATCACCATGTCGCGTACATATGGTGGTTGTGATGCATGTGCCTAATGTACCTTTATCAGACAGGTAGTCATGATGGGTATACTGGGCTTTGTATATTTTACCCCAGTGTCACTTTGATGGCATGCACTGCTCTCTCACTCAATAATAATAATAATAATAATAATAATAATAATAATAATAATAATAATAATGATAATAACTGCCTTGATGCAGTGCCAGGCAGTGGTTCTCATGGCTTCTGATCTTAACTGATTGGAGGTGCTATCATGTACATTGTTTTGTCTTGGCATAAAAGATGGGCTACAACAAATATTCCGCTCAATACCACAGATTTGCTTGTCAGTTGTTTGACCATAACCAGTTGAGCGCGTCCTTTGGTGGCTGACAATATGTGCATCTCTGATCACTAGCAGAAGTAGTGGAGGAGCATCATAGTCATGTGTTGAGAGGAATCCTTTGGGGTTTGAATAATAATAACATGGGTATTTTGTTCGACATCCTCAAACAACCTTTATTCAAGGACCTTTTGAGTGGGATGGGCTACTCTTCCGCGCACATATGGTTGTGCCTGGTGTACCCTTATCAGATGGGTAGTCATGATGGGTATACTGGGCTTCGTATATTTGTACTCCAGTGTCACTTTGATGGCATGCACTGCTCTCTCACTCAATAATAATAATAATAATAATAATAATAATAATGATAATAATAATAAATAAGCTGGAGTGCTTACATAAATAACAAAGTGGACATGGCTCACAGGGTATGCTCCTGGATCCTCAGGACTTACTGGTCTAGAGATGTCCCTAACATTATTCTACTTTTCCCTATTTTGTCTTTCAAGAATCAATAAATAAATTACCAGTTAAGTACTAGGGTTGATTTGACTGCTTGTTCCTGCTCAACAAAATTTTGTGGCTTTGTGTTGAAGCCAAGGTATTTCAGGTAATTAATTACCTTACAACCGATCACTGTTGTTGCTGTTGTTTAGCCCCAGATCAGCTCTGATCAAATAGACTTGTGATCAAAGATATTCCAGCCATGACCATCTTGTCTTTTTCAGGTACAATGTATCTAATGGGTCCTTTTATTTTAGAAGTAGTTGTGCAAGATTTGGCTGTTATGTCTCATATGTTGAATGACTATGAAGATGTTTTCTCTTAAACACTGTAAAGGAAAGGTAATGAAGAAAAGAATAAATACTTTATGAATGAGTTTGATTCCAAAAGGTATTTATTTCTCTTGTTTTGCCAATATTTAAAGGAAAGACATGAATACCCTCTGAAATCAACAAAGCAGAACCTTTATTACTGGTCACTTCTGATCGTGAAAATTCAAATAATTCTTTCTATGAGATTGTTGAAACATGAAAAATTACAAAATGATGAAGTGTTCTTATTAATTATAATTAACCATATTTGATATTATGTAACCGCTTCACTTTTGCTTTTGAAAAATAGACTTATGAAGCCAGTGAGAGGTGAAATGACCAGATGGACAGAGCATTGGGCTTCTTGCTGGGCTACTATCTCAAGAAATATTTTAGTGTATCTCTGAAAAGGAACATTTTATTTTATACATGTTAGTTCAACTAGTTTTTGGGAAAAGTAACATTAGTAGCAAAATTATTTGTGATCATCAGGCATCCTATGAAGAGCAAGTTGGATGTTTGTTTCTTGTATCCTTGACATTACACACAGCACAAAGTTAAGTATTAGGTGAATGTACCTCTGAATTTGGTCCTGTGAAAATATTAAGTAATTAACTTGAAAGAGGGACAGCTTGAAACAGAGTATAATAGTTGTCAGATACTGTAGAGAATTTTGTGTAATACAGTGTAATTATGTAGCTCAGAAGAATAATGTGGCAAAATATGGTGTAATATAGTGAAAAAAATAACATAATTATTTCATTGCCGGGTTTAATCCATTAGAATTTAAATTGACCATATTTGGCACAAATATTCTACCTGTTTAATGCCAAAACTAGCAGATCCATCCTCTCACACCTACCCTACAATGTCATTCTAAAAATAAACAATCACTTCATTGAAATCTTGTAGCTACAACATAATACATGAGTAACTGAAAACATTGTGAATAAACAGGCATTACATTTGACGGAGTTATCTGAAAGCTAAAGGGTTAACACCACCACTAGCCACTTGTATGTGTCTGTCTGTAGATAAATTCCTTCTTTTTTTTCACCATTTTCTGAAGGTTATAAAAGGGGTCATATGTATTGCCCTTCCTTTACTGACTAAACCATTAAAATAAAAAAGTAAAGTTTAGTGCAACAGAGAATATATCTGGTGCTGTGCCAGTTAGTTTGGTGTTTGGAGTGGTTCCAATTATTTTATGGTTCAGGTAGATATTAGTTTATGCCTCAAGTCTACAACTTATTTCAATATTCAAATAATTCTGTATTGATTTATTCCGTTAGCAGGAGTTTAATCCTTCCATCTGGCAACATTGGTCTTTTTGTTGTTGTTGTTGTTGTTGTTGTTGTTGTTCTTGCTGCTGCTGCTGCTGTTGTAGCTGCTGCTGCTGCTGTTGTTGTTGATGGTGCTGTTATTATTACTGTTTTTACAACTGTTGTTGAGTAGCGCCAGTCATCTCTGCAGGAAGGTGAATGATCAAAAGTTTGGATGAGTCCAATAGAGTCTGAACACCAGGTATACCAGTCTTCAGTCTGGTCTTGAACATAAAGAAATACACATACACACATATGCTCAAGAACACACACACACACACACACACACACACACACACACACACACACACACACACACACACACACACACACACACACACACGTACATACAACAGATACACGTCAATAAACACACACATACACATTTCTCACTTTGTCATGCAATACTTACATAACAATAAAATTTAGCAATCTGGGTATGTTGCATCTAATTTCCTGTCCAGCAGGTGCTTGGAAAGTTTGGTAGCTTTTGTCATTAACATGGCTATTTTAATTCTATAGAGAAAATCATGAGCTTGGATGAATTGGTATGCCATGGGGAGAAGAGGGTATTAATGTTTTGTGACTGATCCTTCCTCTGAGAAAGAAAAAAGCATTCTTTTGAAAAGTAAAAATACTTTTTGTTCTCACTCTTTCAGCAGTATCAATATCATTTTGTTCCTATAATATGAAAATTTTTATCTAAACTCTCAAAAACTTCACCACAGATATTTTACTGACGTAGACTCCCCTCCTCCCCAAGCTTCCATGGATTCTGGCCTGATTCTGATATAAAAGCTAATGACTTTGTTATGCGACTGCTATTTTGGATACTATAGTCCAACACCTTTTGCAGTGATTAGATTTGGTAACATTGAACTGCATGACTGAGTGGTTAGGGGTGTTGCACTCATGTAGTCTCGATTCCTGGACTGGGTGACATATTGTGTACAGGAGCAAAATAAATCATTTAATGTTGCTCCAGTTCACTCAGCTGGTAAAAATGAATGATCCTGTGATGGACTGGCATCCTGTCCAGTGGGGAAAAATATATGCCTCAGAATTTGGGAAACTGACCTTATGAACTATAGGCTTATAAAGCCAGTTTTCCAGACTCTGTGGCGTGTATAAAGCCCTATTTTTAAAGATCTTATAACCGAAGGATCTATACCTATTTCTTACCTTCACTGACTACCAAGTGGCATAAAGAAAAAACATTTATAAATTATAAATAGATCCAGGCGTAGCTGTGTGGTTCCAGTTTCTTAAGTTTTTTACATTCAGAGCCCAGTTTTCCTAAGTTTTCTACATTCAGAGCCCATGCCTCAGTACCTTGCAATGCTCCAGTTCTAACACAAGCATCGCACAATCTTCCCTCTGAGAGAAAAGACCCTTGTTACCAACAGTGGTAGAAACTAAACCTGAACTTTTTCCAGCCGTTCATACCCTGGCTATTATACTTTCAGAGCTATCACCTCTCCTGTTAATTATATCACCAAGGTAACAAAAGCTGCTGACTACTTGTGTGACATCCAGGTATCTAAGAGAATCTATTTCCACTGTGTTCATGTTTTGTACTGCTCCAGTGTATCTGTCACATATGAAACTTACTTTCTCTGTTAATCTGCCTGTTTTTTCTACTGCATCTCCTTTAAGGGGTGGTTGTTTGGGGGAGAAATGGTTGAACATAATGATTAGTGGGAGGCCTGTGTTGTGGTTTGCCATGCTGTCACATGATATAGCTGACATTCATCATCATTTAACACCCCTTTCTCCATGCTTGCATGTGTCAGATGGAATTTGCTGAAGCAGATTTTTCTATGACTGGATGAATGCCCTTCCTGTTGCCAATTTTCATGTACCATAAAAACCCATGTAATTTACACATTTTTTTCACAAAAATAAAAATAAATTTTAGGGGTGCATAAATTACATGAGTAGATCATTTTCAGAATTTGTTTAGAAATCATTTTTTGTTGAAAAAAGACATACAAAATGTAAACATTCATACTGGAAGTTGCTTACTTTTTCTGTATAAATTTACTAAAACCATTAATCTTTATTGGTAATTAAACCTAATTTGCAACACCTGTGCATATTTATCAGTTTTGTTTTTGTTGATAATTCTTATCAATAACTTTCCCTGTGATCATGATTTATGAAGACATACAGTAGTATACTAAAGATCGGACATAATCTCTTGTGGGCAAGAAATATGAAATAAAGTTTATTATAAACAACACAAACACTTTCTAATTTAATAGCTTTTAATGTGAAACCTGATAAACAGAAATTATTTTTATTTTATGAAAATTTACTAAATTCTAATCATAAGTTAGTGAAATTATGCTAAATACAACTAAATTGAAAACCTTTTCCCCCTGGCCATATTGGCAATTCTGAAAATGTTTGGGTACGAATTTTTCATGAGTAGAAGCTTTTTTTGACAAATTTTATCCTGAAAATCACCTGTGTAATTTACGCAGGTGTGCAAATTGTATAGGTTTTTACAGTATTTCCAACAGGGTAATATTTTTCTATAACCAGATGTTTTCCACAGAAGACTGGAAACAAGCAACATGGCTTGGATGACAGTGATGCTTGTTTACACAATTGCATGATATCAAAACAGAGGTACACAAAAACACACACACACACACATGCACATGCACACACACATACACACACACACACATACACACAAATATACATACACATCTATCATTCTGTCTGTCTATCTGCCTGCCTCTGTCTGTCTATCTATCTACTGATTGATCTATGATGGGCTTCTTACAGTTTTTGCCTATCAAATCCACTCACAAAGCTTTGGTAGGCCAAGGGCTACAATAGCAGACACTTGCAGACACACACAGACAGACACACACACACACACACACACACACAAATATACATACACATCTATCATTCTGTCTGTCTGCCTGTCTGTCTGTCTGTCTGTCTGTCTGTTTGTCTGTCTGTCTGTCTGTCTGTCTACTGATTGATCTATAATGGGCTTCTTACAGTTTTTGCCTATCAAATCCACTCACAAAGCTTTGGTGGGCCCAGGGCTACAATAACAGACACTTGCCCAAGGTGCTGTGTAATGGAACTGAACTCAAGACCACACGACTGGGAAGGAAGTCTCTTAATCACACAGCCACACCTGTGCCTGTAGCAATATCATTTTAGTTGTTCTTAAGTCTATTTTAGCTGACCTAAATTCAGCAAAAGATTTTAGTAAATGACCCATAGATCCTGTATTCTAACAGTACTCTTTTCATCTGGTAGACATTCATAGCACACTACATCACAGAATGCTTGAGAGTGTGCCATACAGAATTACAGTCAGGGCATGTTGTTGTTTTTGTTAGTGTAGCTGGTATTTCAATACTGACAGGGTAAGCTAATTATAGCAATAAGTATTGATTACTTGCAATACTTACCTGCAGCTATTATGCAGTTGGTGGGTCATACTATCTTTTCCCCGCCATTTCACCCTGTAAATCTATTGAATCTTACTGGTTTTCAGAGTTGAAGAAGAATTGCAAGATAAAAAAAAAAAGAAAAATAAAGAGAAAAAAAACAACAAAAATAAAAGAAATCAACAAAAAACAAAAACATGGTCAATAATATTTGGCTCTTTTATGATAATTTATAGGAAAGAAAATTAGTAGTTGAATATTCTTTAATCTCTTTTTCTTCTTTGCTCTCAGTATTCTTCATTCTTTTTATTAGATGTTTTCTTGACTGTTTTTTTTCTTGTTTTTATCTTTACTCTTTTGATCTTCTCATATTTCCTTTCAGTTGTATATCAAATGTTGATGAACTGTACATGTTCATTCATTGTTGTTGTTGTTGTTGTTATCGTTGTGTAGCCACACTTAACTTTGTGCGCGAAGATCTATGGCATGGCAGCAGCTGATAAAATGTCTAAGAGTACTTCAGCAGGCCCACTACTCTTGGTCTTTCTGTTTGAATTTAACCATTTTAACAGTCTTCTTGCTGTGTTTATTTCATTTGTATTATGAGTGAGAAAGTGTTCTTAAATTTTGAACAGAAAGCATAAAAATATATAAAATATGGATTTTATAATTAAAAAAAAAGGCAAATACAGTTAGCATGTCCCCTTCCCCCATGAAAAATAAAGGAAAAAAAAAACAAGGAAAAGATTTTTAAACATGTTCCTTCTTTGGGAAATTCTTTTCTGCGGAATAACTCTGTCGTTTATAAAATTGATACTTGACAATATGGACCACTACTTTTCTGTTCAAATTAAAGTGATTAACAAAAATAAATTTATTAAGAAATATTGTGCAGTTACAAAGGTGGTGAGCTGGCAGAAACATTAGCATGCCGGGCGAAATGCTTCGTGGTATTTTGTTTGTCTTTAGGTTCTGAGTTCAAATTCCGCCGAGGTAGACTTCGCCTTTCATCCTTTTGGGGTTGATAAATTAAGTACCAGTTACGCACTGGGGTCGATGTAATTGACTTAATCCATTTGTCTGTCCTTGTTTGTCCCCTCTATGTTTAGCCCCTTGTGGGCAATAAAGAAATAAGAAACGTTAGCGCGCCGGGTGAAATGCTTAGTGGTATTTTGTCTGTCTTTAGGTTCTGAGTTCAAATTCCGTCAAGGTCGATTTTGCCTTTCATCCTTTCAGGGTCGATAAATTAAGTACCAGTTGTGAACTGGAGTCGATCTAATTTGGGTCCCCTCACCCAAAGCCTTGTGCTTAGAGTAGAAAAGAATATTGTGCAGTTACATGAAGCAGGTGAAGAATCTTCCTATTATTTTTTTTATTTGTACCCAGGTTGTTCTCACAGATTTTTCCAATGTTTTACATCATATAGAATGTTAAAAGAAATAGTTTTATTTTTGATGTCTTTGTATACTATGCACACAAACACACACACACACACACACATGTATGTATTTATGTATGTATATGTGTATGTATGCGTCTCTTTTGTATTTAATCATTTAAATTCTTCCTCTGAAGAAGGAGCTAGTTTCTAACAAAGATACAAAACTTTGGAATGTAGATAATGAAAACAATGTCACTTTTTAAACCTGAAAAAAGTTTTGCATAGTTTTACTGCTCCACTTACAGATTGTATTTGTAATGTGTGGTTCAGTTGGTTGACATATTTTTCTGAAAATTCAAGCTGATCCAGAGTGACAGTCAGGTATTTACTTACAAAACGCTCCAATTATTATTGGTATAAATATGAATTTGTAATTCGGATATAGAAACTGGAGGTTTTGAAGCAGTTGTCCATAGTTACCATCTTTCCTTTTGATTTTCAAAGAGATATTCACGTGAGCAGGACAGCTGACCTCTATGATGGCACATACTTATTCTTGTCTGTTCCAAACATCAATATCTGACCTGTTATGCTTATACTTGACAATGTTTTGATGGGAATGTTCCACCAGTATTCCTTGTACTGGTATTTGCGTATGTATTCAATAACAGGGGGTTCTCTATATTAATACTAGGACAGCCTTTTTCCAAATAGCATTGTATATTGTTTTTGTGACAACGTCATGTTGCATAGGGAGGTTGTACCTTGATGACATTTTTGGGCAGCTGCTAATCCCATGTGTGATGTCTTTCACAGAAATATGTCACAATCTACATTTACGGTTGCATCTTGGAACTACAAAGGCTTCACTGTCTCTTTTGTTGATTAGGTATTTAGCAGCAATCTCCAGTTCTTGGACTGCAAATGCATAGCCTTTGAAGTGTGATGTAGTAGTCACAAGTCCAAGACAGGCTTTGCTTCATGTCAATATTACTGTCCTATTCAAGTCTTCAAGAAACATACCCATGCATGGTCTTCTTTTTGGTATGTTGAGTGTTTCATTTCCAGGTCTTCTTTGAGGTATGCTAGTCCGGCTGATTTGGGGTTGTATGGGAGGTCACCAGGAAAAGAGTATTTCCTGCAGAGCTCACTTCCAACATGTAGGATGTTGTTTTCTTCTTTTCAACAAAGTTAATGTATTTATTTTTGTAAGTTACTGACTGAGAGAGAAACTATGCGACACTCAAAGGCTGTCTGCACTGATCACAAGCCCCTACCTCCTTTATCTCTTCTTAGGTAGAACCTGTTGATATCGCTATTTTTGTAGAGATTCCCAGTTGATTTTAGAATCTTGCAGGTTTTAATGTCTATGGAGCGCATTTATTTTACAGACCAGTCATATACCCCAAATGTTGGAATCAATACTGGTACTGCATATGCATTCTGGGATATTGTCTTGTAAGAGAAGAGTTTGGATTGTCATATTTTCTTAGTTTGGTTTATTATTCTTCGGTCACTCTTTCTTTATTCCCACATTGTATCCAGTTTCCTTTTGTAGTCTCTAGTATGTGGAATGAGTGCACAGAACTATATGTTGTATTAGACACTGTATTGTAAAATTTTAGCACCACTGCTGCTATCACAATTGCCACCACCACCACCACCACTGCCATACTACCAACCATCACAGCTACTAACATTGCTGCTACCACTATCGTTGTCATCATCATCATCATCATTTTTTTACATCAGTTTTTCAATGCTAGCATCAGCTAACTAGGTCTGCTTTAGTATAGCATCTCGCATTGTCCTCTGTTTTCTTCTCCAAAATTCTTGATATTTGAGGATTCAATGCCAATGTCTTGTTACCAGGCAATATTGCACTTCACATACAATCTACCCTTCACCCACAGAAAGAAGCCCTTCATTAACTATCCTTACTCTGGTTGCTGTGCTTTCACAACAGTTTCCTCTGCTGCTGATAAGATCACCTAGGTAACAGAAACTGTTTACTGTTTCTAGGGAGCCTCCCAGACAGTTGAATCATTTTAAAAATAAATAAATAAACACAAAAGTACTTTTTATAGTGAAGTGGATTCATAAGTCAATTGACTAACCCTTAGGTTGTCCTTGACTGGTAACTGTACTACATCTGTCTGAATTCAATAGACTTCAGTGTTAACATTGCCTGCGTCTTTGGACATGTTTACTTCATGTTTGCTTCAAGTATTTCTGTTTATGAAGGTGAAAACTGGTATTAGTTCATATGAAGGAAATCAAACAAAATGCCAAAAACAGATCAACCAACAGAAACAAACAAATAAACAAATTTACAATAGACTAATATTATAGCTCAAAAGCTATTCATCCATAATGCATTATTCTGGAAACATGAAATACGTTCTAGCATTATATTTAATAATTTACAATTGTAGTTTACGAAATGTTTTTAAGGAAACATATTAAACACTAATGACTGTAAGTTAACATGATAAAGCACCCTGTAAGCAATCAATTGTGATAAACTATCTCTTTTGGAGTGTCATCAACAAGTTGTCTCTAGTGTGGAAGTCTAGACTTCCAGACAACATGAAAAGGAACCTCTTTCAAGAAACTCTTACCACTGTTCAATTGTATGGCTGCTCAGCATGGACCCTTACTTCAAAAAATTAAAAAGAAGACTGGATAGAGCTCGATGCTAAGGGTAGCTGTGTATCTCACCGAAAGAGATCATCTGACCAATGAGTGACTGCATGGGAAGCTTCTTCCAGTATCAGAGATCATCAAAGAGTGTAGAGTCAGACTGGCATGGAATTGCTGGGGAGCTAAAGATGAATTTGTCAGTGAAGTTATTTTTGGAGGCCAACGCAAGGAAGAGCTAGCAAAGGGTGGCAAGCCAAGATCTATATCTAGCAGATTTGTGACAACATAAACTGCAATTCCTCTCACCTGCCGAATATGGTGAACAATAGAATTGGATGGTGACAGAGAATCACCAGAATCTATGTAAGCAGTGCAACTGGATCATGATTTTACATGCCTATTATCTGTTAGAAATGGTCATGAAATCTCCTCATATCATATCTTGTTGTCTTTAATAATATGTAGTCTTAGAAATACT
Source organism: Octopus bimaculoides (assembly GCF_001194135.2). Taxonomy (NCBI): domain Eukaryota; kingdom Metazoa; phylum Mollusca; class Cephalopoda; order Octopoda; family Octopodidae; genus Octopus; species Octopus bimaculoides. The sequence goes on along the minus strand of NC_068982.1, from coordinate 149,658,818 downwards.
GTTTGAATAATAGTCATAACTGGGATACTTTAGGGTTTGCTTGTTTGTTGCTGACCTATGGCTAAATTACAAAACTCTTCTATGTTGTCTCTTCTGCAATATATTATTCTACTGTATCATGGTTACATGGTTAAGGAGTTTGCTTCAAAACCCTGAGTTTCTGAGTTTGATCCCATTGCAGATAACTTGAGCAAGTGTCTTCTGCTATAGCTTTAGATTGATCGAAGCTTTGTGAGTGAAAGTTGGTAGACAAAAGGATTTGGTGTGTAGCTGGCCTCATGAATAGTGTGGTAGACCTTCAGGTGAGAGGTCAGTAGTTCAAATCCTCTCTTGAGTATTGCATTGAATTAGTGGTACAACAGCTAACTCACAAAATGGTCCTATCAACTTAGCTGTAAATAGGTACTGATTCAGTTAAACCTGGAAGAAAACCAAATTTCAAAAGAAGATAATGGCAAACAACCTCTGCCTTGTACCAGGAAATCCTTGTAGAAACCCACAGAGTCACTAGAAGTCAGTTTTGACTTGACAGCTCTATCCATCTATTCCTCCATCCATCCATCCATCTGACTGTCCACCCACCCATCCATCTATCACTTCCTCCTTCCCCCTTCCCTCCTCCCTCCATCAATCCATCCCTCCACCCAACTTTCCTTCCATTTCTACAAGCTTCAGTCGTCTTAGTTGAAAATAAAATGTCAGACTCAATTTCACAGTTGAGTAGTTCCTGTTAGGAATGTCATCCAACCAAAATAAAGTAATTTCTCCGACAATTCAAATATCCAATACTCTTCATACCCATCCCACCCAAGGTACTACGGAAAGGAAACAGATTGAATAGTAAAAACTAAAATTCACACAAATCACGACAAAATAAATTCCAACGAAAATACAGACATGAGGACTGAAGTTATTAATTCCAAAGGAAATGGAATGGAGATGAAAGAAAACGGATGCTTAAAGTGATACTTCAATGCACCAATAGAGCCAGACAATTGCAGATCAACTGGAAATGTGATGTAATAATATGCAATGCTTTATTTTAATTTTTTCATGGTGAAAGCAATCTTTGCATCTCTTTATATTTGTATACAAGTAAGGCCATAAATAGTTTACTTCTACTGGAAATCCTTACTTTGGGTGGGATTCAGCACCAAATTTAGATATTTGCCATACTTTTTTTTTTTGTTTCAAAACTGGATGTGCTATTTATGTCTTGTCTTGTCTTCGGTCTTCATCCTCTGCTGGAATTGAGGAAGTGCTGTTGTGACTTATATTGAGTCTTTGGAATATAAATCTAGGAGAGCCTCTCTTTTTCCGGGTCGGAGAGCGAGAGAGAAGGGGGGAGAGGGAGAGAGAGAAAGAGAGGGAGAAAGAGTGAGAGAGAAGGAGAGAGAGATCGATAGAGCTAGATGTAAATAGAGAGGATGAGAGAGATAGGTAGAGATAGATATAGATAGATAGAAGGAAAGGAATAGAAAGAGGGATAGAAAGAGAGGAATAGAGAGATACATAGATAGAGAGGGAGAGAAGGAGAGAAGGAGAGAAGGAGAGGGAGAGAAGAAAAGGGAGAGAGAGGAGAGAGAGAAAGAAAGAGAGAGACAGAGAGATAGAGAGATAAATAGATAGAATGAGAGAGAGAGAGGTGGGTGGGGGGAGAATTAACATTAGTATTGGAGTGACATTTTATTTATTGACCCTGAAAGGTAGAAAGGCAAAGTTGACCTTGGTGAGATTTGAAATCTTAGAACAGAAAGCTGAAATAAATGCTGCCGGTCAGTTTATTTGATGCTCTAATACCTCTGTTAATTGACTGCCTTGTATTTTCTTTGATCAACTACTGAATTATGAACAAGGACAGCTATGCAACACCTATAATCCACTTTAAGCTTATGGGTTCCTGAATGGGATTAGTAAATATTTTTTGTATTATTAAGTCCACCACTTCTGAGATGTGAGTGTTTATAGTACAAGGATTAATTGTTGGCAAATAAAATCCACTGCTTGATTCTCAGTTGAAATAGTTTCCTTTAGAGCACTGGTGTTGTTCAACAAAACAGGATTAACACCATCACTTCTCCCTTTCCCACCTTTTATAATTCTTTTAGCAATTGATCCAGTAAATAAATCAGTCTTTATTGTGTTCTCAATAGTTTAAATTAATTTAAAAGTTGTAATGATTTTTATATAATTTCGACAAAAATATAGGTTTCATGTAATGAGATATTAAAAAAAAATGTATAATTGAAAAAAGGGTTTAGTTCAGAACAATAATAGAGTTACCTCCCTTGGTAATTGGCACCCTAATCATGTTAAATGCTGTGAAGAAAAGACTTATTTCAACATAAACTATTTGCTTTTTTTTTTTGAAAAAGTCATCAAATTAATTAAAGTCACATTTTTTAAATAAAAAAACAAAAAAGCTATATAGTGTATAAACATACTGTAATTAGAATTTATTACTTTTGATATTGTATTCCATCTGAAAACATTAGGGTAAAATAACGATTTAAAATAAAATTTTATTCTATTTCAGGGATGATAAAATCAATTATGTACACTCCTTTCTTTAGGAAAGGAAAATCATTACTGTAACTGATAACATGATATTGGAATAATTGCTCTGTGGCTTGGTGCTGGAATTGGTAGTTTTGTTATATTAGTTTCAAATTTTGGGACAAGGCCAGAAATTTTGGGGAGGGGTTAAGTTGATTACATTGTCTTTAGTCTTCAACTGGCTTCTTTTTATCAACCCTGAAAGAATGAAAGGCAAAGTTGACTTCAGTGGAATTTGAACTCAGAACATAAAGATGGATGAAATATCACTAGGTATTTTGACCAGCGTACTAACAATTCTGCCAGCTTGCTGCTTTAAGTTGGTTCTTTTTTCAAAAGTGAAAGTCATTTCAGTGATTTCACAGTTAAAAAAAGGTAAAGTTGTTGCAAAAATAATGGATATTAAAGTGTCATGGTAGTATGCATACATACAAGCATACATACATACAAACAAACATATGTACATATATATATGTGTGTGTGTGTGTGTGTGTGCATGTGTATGGGTGTGTGTTAGCTTGATAAAATTTTATTTTGTACAAGAATGTATAATATCTTTATTATTATGACTCTAATATACTCCTTAATCCTGTAAAACAAATCTGTTTTCTTTTTATCTTTTCTCTTTCTGTATGTATGTATATATATATATATATATATATATATATATATATGAAAATATATATATATATATCATGTAATTGGATGACTGTTGACACTACCCTTTTATGAGCATTTTCAACCCTGCAGGGTGTCCAAAAATCCACTCCACCCTTCTCACCAAGCTGGTTTGTTGGTATTGCCAGGTAGTTACTGAAACCCTAACCATGCAACAGGCTGTACTGGGTTATATATTACCAGTTGCACTCAAGTGCAACCTGACATTACATACATACATGCATGCATAAATACATACATACATACATATATACATGCATACGTATCTTATAATGGCACCTGTAACAAAACACGTATTACTAAAGAATATTACAGCCGAATAAAGAAAATTTGGACCTCAGACTCTCTGCATTCAATAGAACAGTGGCCCACAGTGTGTTTGCAGTGCTAGTACTCATCCCAACATTTGGGCTGCTTGATTGGATGCTTGATGAGATATGAGCTATCAATGTAAAAATCCCCAAAATACTAACAAATACACATAGTTTCTACATAAACAGTGATGTAGACTGCCTCTACCTAAGACGAAAACAAGTCAGCAGAGGCTTAACATCGATCCAAAGTGCCATTGAATGTCGCATCATATCCCTTTGGCAACATCTTTTAACCACCAAGTGTCGAAGTGCATCCCTTGACCAAGTTTGCATACATGTGGCTGATAACATCATAAGACTTGGAAGGCAGCTCCTTCAACATTCCTTGTCTGATAACCTTAAATACATGCCCAAAGAAGTCACACAAGTCTACTACAATGTATCATTTGATGAAAGAATGAGCATTTATGAGCAGAGGACTATGCATGGATATGTTAGTAGAAAGCTCCAAGAGGAAAATAACATTGATCATCAAAGCAGTTTATCATGGACCAATAGCCAGATTACCACCTCCCACTTTGAAGGGTATGTGTTGGCAATTCAGGAACAGGAAATATAAACCAAATCCCTGAAGCACAAAAAAGATAGAGATATAGGAAAAGCAGTAATATGTGACAACCGATGTAGACTCTGTGGAGTAAAATACTGAAGATATCACCCACATCATTAACAGTTGTCTGAAAATATCATCACAGTATTATCTACCAATGAGACATGATGTTGTAACTAGGACACTCTATAAATAAATCTGTCTGAAGGATAACCCCGAGGACAAAGAAATAAGAACCCACAGTATGGTAGAAGCCATAGCCACTTATAATAAAAAGGAATACTGCTGGAATGTCCCTGTGAAAACCTCAATAAAATGTAAGCACAACAGACTTGGGATAGAGAAGAGAAACTGTGTACAGTTGTGGAAATTAACATAAAGCTGAAGATAAGTGAAAAAGAGCATGTGTGCATGCTTGTTTATGTGTGTATTTGTGTCTCCTTGTCTTGACATTGCATGATAATTGTAAATGTGCATCACCATTATAAGTATTACTGTCATTTGTTTCTAATCATCCATGAAAAAAATGTCCAGTCATGGGGAATTACCTTGCTTGGAAATATGTGATGGATGGCAACAGGAAGGACATTTGGCTATAGAATATATCTGCCCAAGCGGATTCTATCTGAAAAAGTAGATGTTATAACAACGACGACAACGATGATGATGATGAGGAGGGAAATGGTAGAAGTGGTGAATTGGCAAAATTGTGAGAGTGTTTGACAGGATATTTAGATGCAATCTTCTATCTTCTGAGTTTAAATTCCACTAATGTCAAATTTAACTTTCATTCCTCTGTGATCGATAAAATACATCACTAGTCAAGAACTGGGGTTGGTTTACATTCTATAATGTATCCTGAATGTGAATTGACTTACAGTAGAGGAAGTATGCTTTAGGTTGGACAATATTCCTATCTCATTGAAATTATTCAAATTTCTTGAGGAAACTTTAGTTTCTTTTAATCTTTTTATTGTTGCAATAGCTAGGTTGTGTTTATGCTGTGGTTATGCTGTGGCTATGGTATGTCTGGTACCATATCCATGTTGTTAATTAACAATAAATGAAGCTAAAAACGAAGAACTGGTTTGCTTTACAGGGTCCATTTAAAAAAGTTTTTATTTTAAAAAGCTTATTATTGATGGTTCTCATTTGACTGTTATTTTAAGCAGATTGAGAAATCACAAAATTATTTTTTATCTATTTTTACTTAATCAAACTTTGTCTGTCTCCTGGGAACCTCAATGAATCAAGTGAATCCTCGTTACTTGTCATTATTATAGCCCCGACTAGAATCTTCAATCAATCATACAAGAGAAGATTGGATATGCAAAGCAAATTACATGTGACATGGAATATGATTGCTGAAATTGAAGAGACAAGTTTTGGTCTGTATTCTAAAAGATAATACAATAACAGCAAAAATATGAGATTTGTTAGTGTACTGTGAGGAAAAAAAATATCTAGCGTTTTTAACAGAACTCTTTGTGATTATCATCATCACTGTTGTCATTGTCATTAATTTAATGTTCACATTTCCATGCTTGCATAGGTCAGATGAAATTTTGTTGAGACAGATTTTCTATGCCTGATTGCTCTTCCTGCCATCAATCCTCACCTGTATCCGAGCAAGGCAATATTTCCCCATGGCTGGATATGCTTTCATAGAAGACTGGAAATGTTTCGGTCTTCTATGCTTATATGACAGTGCCAGCCAGTCATTTTATAACTACCACACATGTGTATGTATGTATGTATATGTGTGTGTGTATGTATATATATATATATATATATATATCATCATCATCATCATCATCGTTTAACGTCCGCTTTCCATGCTAGCATGGGTTGGACGATTTGACTGAGGACTGGTGAAACCGGATGGCAACACCAGGCTCCAGTCTGATTTGGCAGAGTTTCTACAGCTGGATGCCCTTCCTAACGCCAACCACTCAGAGAGTGTAGTGGGTGCTTTTACGTGTCACCCGCACGAAAACGGCCACGCTCGAAATGGTGTCTTTTATGTGCCACCCGCACAAGCCAGTCCAGGGGCAC
>NC_068982.1:149644255-149652118 GCF_001194135.2 Octopus bimaculoides | reverse complement strand
ATGTATGTGTGTTTGTGTCTGTGTTTGTCCCTCCATCATTGCTTGACAACCGATGCTGGTGTGTTTATGTCCCTGTAACTTAGCAGTTCGGCAAAAAGAGACCGACAGAATAAGTACTAGGCTTCCAAAGAATAAGTCCTGGGGTCGATTTGCTCGACTAAAAAGGCGGTGCTCCAGCATGGCCACAGTCAAATGACTGAAACAAGTAAAAGAGTATATATATATATATATGTGTGTGCGTGTGTGTGTATATATATATATATATATATATATATACATACACATATATACACATCTAATTATAAGCAACAGAAGTAGTATCAGTACCAAAAGGCAATCTTTATATCCAACTTAATGTAGATATTTTGCTAGAATGCTGATATGGATGCATGGGGCATAAAAACACATTTTTATATAATTGGCAGAGAAGAACCATCTACTATGGATCCAGAACTCCCTGATCATGTGATTTTGACATACAGTGCCTCTTCAGTGACAGCTGTCTACTTGCTGCATACCAACCAAATCTCACTACCAAGATTATATAGAATTACAGTGACTTTTCTGGCACTGATACTGCAAATAGCCAACAGACATTAAAAATTAATCATTACCAGTAGAAACAGTGTTAATACCAAAAAGCAACCTTTTTATCCAACTTAATGTGGGCGTTTTTTTAAGAAAGCTGAATACTGTGTTTTTCACCCTCCAATATGGATGCATGATGCATAAAAGCACATACATTTATATTGTTGGCAGACAAGAATCCAGTGCCTGTAGCAAATAATTCTCATCTGCCAGCAATATAAGTATGTGTTTTTTTATGCACTGTACTTCCACATGAGAGGTCCTCTAAAGGTAAATACTACAGTATTTGGCATTCTAAGAAAAACATTTGTGTTAAGTTGAATATAAAGATTGCCTATATACATATATATAAGTGTGTGTTTTATTTATAACATCATCATCACTATTTGTATATCCATCTACACACACACACACACACACACACACACACACTTCAACAAGATAGAAATTTGCTGTTAATGGCTTTTTGATCCTTGTTCCTATATGCATGCTTATCATCATCATCATCATCATCATCATTATCATCATCATTAATGTCCACTTTCCATGCTGGCATGGGTTGGACAGTTTGACTGAAGGCTGGCGAGCCAGGAGGCTGCTCCAGTCTCCAATCTGATCTGGCAGAGTTTCTACAGCTGGATGCCCTTCCTAATGCCAACCACTCCGAGAGTGTAGTGGGTGCTTTTATGTGCCACTGGCATGAGGGCCAGTCAGACGGTACTGGCGATGGCCACACTATAATGGTGTTTTTTTATGTGCCATCTGCACGGGAGCCAGTCCAGTGGCACTGGCAACGACCTTGCTCGAATGTTGTTTTTCACATGCCACCGGCACAAGTGCCAGTAAAGTGACGTTGGTAACGATCACACTCGAATGGTGCTTTTTATGTGCCACCACACCATTCGAGTGTGATTGCTACCAGTGTCACCTTACTGGCACTTGTTATAAAATAAGCAAATTACAAAACTTAACAATGGCATCGTGGATAGGATTCCATGCAGATAAGGCATGTTTGATGGTTTAGACAGCTCACTTGGTTTTCCCATTTGACTGTGGATGATAAATAGGTGTATATATGCTCTTTGTGCCAAGGGTTGATAATCAATTGAAAGGTTGGTTATCAACCCTTGGCATAAAGAGCATATATAACCAACCTTTCAGTACTGTAAATTCAGGTGTGTTGTCTGATACAGTAACTTTTGGCAAAGAGATGCATCAAGCATACCTGTTTTGCATAACTCAGTTGTATATGCATACATAGATTATTTATGTATTTATATTTGTGTATATCATACATACATACATACATACATACATAACACACACACACATATTGCCCATGCCGAACCACATAAAAGCACCCATGCAGTGGCATGTAAAAGTGCCTGCACAGTGCCATGTAAAAGCATCCATCACACTCTGTGAAGTGGTTGGTGTTAAGAAGGGCATCCCGCTGTAGAAACATTGCCAGATCAGACTGGAGCCTGGTGCAGCTCTCCTGCTTGCCAGCTCTGTTCAAACTGTCTGACCCATGCCAGCATGGACAATGGATATTAAATGATGATGATGATGATATATATATATATATATATATATCATTAGTAGGGCTATAAAGTTGTAGAAGCTGAAACCATGTCAAAGTAGACAATGGAACATGATGCAATCCTTGGACCTTGCAGATCCTCTCAAACTGTCTTGCTTATGCCAGCATTGAACATAGACATTAAATGATGTTGATTATGATGATGATATATACGTATATATCATCATCATCATCATCATCATCATCGTTGTCATTGTCATCATTATTTAATGTCCATTTCCCATGTAGGCATGAGTACATGTACACACACTCACTTGAACTTTTGATTGTCTGCACTTACTGTCAATAATTTTCAATCTTCTTCCAGTTTCCTTGACTAAGCTAATATTCATTAGTCTTATTCTGTTAAATATTCTCAAACCTTAATTCTCAAAGAAGAAAACACTGCATGGAATCTAATCTAAATTGTGAGCAGCTTTTATAATTAAACCCCATGTTGATTATGAGAAAATTGCATTTCTTTTAGGAGCTTAAATAGCTCTTATTTGTAGGATATTAAAGAACATTTTGGTTTTGTCTCACAAATAACATTTTCCTTCACTCTAACTACCAACCATCTTGCTTATTCACATTTATAATTGAGTTCCATAAAGGAATTAGGATAGGGCAATCAAGATTTATATTCATTTGTTCAAAGTTCACATTTTCCAAAGATTCTCATCAAGGCTTCCTGATATGTCTCATGTTGACCTCAATACTCATTGTGACTAGACAGAAAAGGAATAGATTATTTATTTCAACAAAACTAGTTTAATGAATTAAGGCTAGAGAAAAACTAATGGATCATTCAGAACCAACAGAAAGATTTCAGAAAAATATTCTAAAGAAAAATAATTCTAATTGTTCAATGATTATCAGGAAAGGAGAAGAAAATCAGAAACTATCAGATGTAAACTACATAAAAACAGAATAGGTATTTTTTCTTCTAAGTATAAGAAACAGGCATGGCTATATGGTAAGAAGTTTGTTTGTTAACCTCATGCCCCTGAGTTCAGTCTCACTGCATGACACCTTGGCCAATTGTTTCTGCTATAATCTGGGGCCAATCAAAGACATGTCAGTGGAATTGGTTGAGGGAAACTGAAAGAAACTCATAGTATATACAGTGTATATATATCTCATAGTGGCCGTGTGGTAAGTAGCTTGTTTACCAACCACATGACTCCGGGTTCAGTCTCACTGCATGACACTTTAGGCAAGTGTTTTCTACTATAGCTTCAGGCGGCCAACCAAAGCCTTGTGAGTGGATTTGGCAGACGGAAACTGAAAGAAGCCTGTTGTCTATATATGTGTGTGTGTGTGTGTGTATGTTTGTGTGTCTGTGTTTGTCCACCCCAACATCGCTTAACAACCGATGCTGGTGTGTTTACATCCCTGAAACTTAGTGGTTTGGCAAAAGAGACTGATAGAGTAAGTACTAGGATTACAAAGAATAAGTCGATTTGCTCGACTAAAGGCGGTGCTCCAGCATGGCCATAGTCATGACTGAAACAAGTAAAAGAATATATATATATCATCATCATCATCATCATTTAATGTCTGCTTTCCATGCTGACATGGGTTAGACGCTTTGACAGTTACTGGTAAGCTGAGGGGCTGCACCAGACTCCAGTCTGATTTGGCATGGTTTCTACGGCTGGATGCCCTTCTTAACATCAACCACTCTAGAAGTGTAATGGGTGCCTTTTACATGCCAGCAGCACAGATGCCATTTACATGACACCAGCAATGGCCATGACTACAATTTCACTTGGCTTGATGAGTCTTCTCAGGCACAAGATATCACCAAAGGTCTTGGTCACTTGTCATCGCCTTCATGAGGCCTGACATTCAATGACCATGCTACTAGCAATGACCACAATTACAATTTAACGGGTGCTGTTCACATGACACTGGCATGATTTCATTTGGCTTGATGAGTCTTCTCAAGCACAGCATATCACTAGAGGTCTTGGCCATTTATCATCACCTCTGTCAAGCCCAACATTCGAAGATCATGCTTCACCACCTCGTCCCATGTGTACCTGGGTCTGCCTTTTCCACAGGTTCCCTTCACAGTTAGAGATTGGCATTTCTTTACACAGCTGTCCTTGTCCATATGCATCACATGACCATACCAGCACATTTGCTTCTAATTACATACCAAGACTTACTTCAGTTGCTTTATGATAATGCACATAGTGGATATATCCTATCTTTGTCAGTATTGGCCTCAAGGGCTCAGAGAAATTTTCTAGTTTTCCTAACTAGGTTCTTTAATTCAATTAACCTCCATTTCATTATATTACTGTAGTTTATGACTAGAATGGCTGGTGTATTTATAACCGTTATCTTATGTTTGGCATTGAATTTGGATTTTAATATCAGTCTGATTCTTCCATACTACTCTTTCTTAATAGGCTCCTTCATTTTCATATAATGAATCTTATCAGTTTTATCTACTCTTAACAATTATATTGTTGATTATGCTTAATTTTCTGATTTTGGTGTCTATACTTACTGTTTTAATTAATTCTCCTCTTCTTTATATACCTCTAGCAAATTTGTTAAATCCTATACATTTCTCTTTGTCACTACAGTTTCTTCTATGTTCTCACAATGAACATTATCTCTTATATAGCTTTTAGTCAATAATAGAATTCAAATGATACTTTTCGAAGTTTGCATGGAACTAGTTCTGTTCTCTAGTAATGAAGCATGGACCATTACTGAAACAGTAGAGGAAGAGGTAAATGTTGGACATCACTGACTTTTATGATTTGTAGTTGTACTTCATTTTCCAACACATACATGCATGCATGTGCACGCACGCATGCGTGCGCACACACACACACACACATAAATAATGAATGAATGGCTAGTTATAAGAGTCTAAGCTTTCTCAGCTGATAGGATTTTATATTCAAAATGATTAATTTTGATTCTACTTGTTTTGAGAAGAGTATACCAACCTCATTCAGATGACATTTTAGTTGAAATCTTTGTTATATGTGTTATTTTAGCCAATCAAAGACTAATGGTTTGTCAGCCATTTTAGGATATTGAAAAAGTGCACACAACTGTTTTCCTATGTTCCTACTTTCATTCAGAAGCAACTACCAGCAAAATATTTGACTTCAATCTCTCTTAGCTAACAATTAACTCTTCCTTTTGTCTCAACTGATCAGAATCAGCTTTCCTTTGGACTGTCTCAAATCATTAAACATTTTTGCCTGAATGAAAAATCATTTGCTGATCGCTATTCCCACCAATTTAAAAGCACATACATTATTTGTCTTATTCTCTTTACTGTTGACCATTATCTATTTGTAAGCATTTGACCTTACAAACAAGAAAATATGAACATTTTCTTCAGTGCATTACTCAGTTGTCTAACTAAAATATGAACAAATGTTTCTACATTTTCTATAACACATTTATTACATAAACTTTGCTTCAATTGATGTGAAGTAAATTCCATGCTTAAATTATTATTTTTTCTCAAACCTGGACTGAAAAACAATATACGTTGTTTAACTGTTACTGAATTATTGCACTAATAAAACCAGAAATTGTCTATTTTCTGTTGGTGTGTAGAAAATAAAAGGAGAAGGCTAAATATTTCATTCTTTTTGCTATCCCTCTGAAATCTTTTAATTTTCCTGCAGGAATAAATATTATATTTTTTACGTTTTTGAAACATAAAAATAAAGCAATGAAACCTTATCAAGTTGGCTGTGTGTGAGCGGGGAGAGGAAACCAGTGCTTAACCAAGATTAGTCAGTGTTGATGCACAATATTCCTTATGTTGTGGACTGCCCCTTATGGAAATGAAAGATGCCAAAGAAGCTAGTATTTAAATCTTCTATAAGAGGATATGGTTTACACCTTGTCCATAGTATTAGTCAACATTTCCAGTTTGAATCATCTGGTTTAAGGAGTTAGTGTTAAACAGAGGAGTAGTAGAGATAAGGAATCCCTCTAAAAATTTCATCTTTTGGGAGTAGAGTTTTATTGATCCTGAATTGGTAATTTCCATTTTGGGTAGGCATTATTGATATTATTTTATTATTAGGAGAAAGTTTCCATTATTCTTTATTGCAATATTCTGTGAAGGATGTTTCAGAAATCAATCTATGTGATAGATTTTACTTTTATTTTTTTTACTGTCATCAATGACTGCTTGGGTTACCAATTGTTGTCCTTTAAATCCATACAGCCCTTTGCAATTCTGTTTCTGTTCTGTTCCTCTTGATAAGGTTTTATTGTTTTTTTCTTCTTTATGATTAACCAGCTTATTGTCAGAGTTTGTAGGTAATCAATACTATTTCCTAGTTTTGGTAATCCCTAGATTTTCTGTTTCAGGGAATCTATATTGTTTTCCCTCTAGTAATGAATCAGATATTGATGATTCTCATCTCTGCAATAATTCATTGAAGTCTGTGCAGAGATTAATTATTTTGATAATTTTGCAAAAAAATAGAGTACTTCACAGTTTTATGAGCCTTTCACTTGCTAGGAGGCTTTTGTATAGGCAAATTCCCTACTAGTTATGTTCAGCTATGTTTGTGGTGTTATTGAATTTTCATTCCATGCACTTTTCCAATATGCTTAGATTTTGAAAGACAGTGAGCTGGCAGAGTCGTTAGTATGCTGGGCAAAATGCCTAGCAGCATTTCATCTCTCTTTATGTCCCGAGTTCAAATTCCACTAAGGGTGACTTTGCCTTTCATCCTTTTATGGTCACTAAAATAAGTAACTGGCTCTCCCACTCCTCTGAACTTGCTGGCCTTGTGCCAAAATTTGAAATCTATTGGCTTAGATTTTTTGTAGCCTATTTTCTGTAGCTTCATTTTTTATTATTGTTGTCCCAATATATTGTTTTTAAAGCATTTGTTTCAATATACATGTTTCTGGGTGAAAAATTGCACTCATTTTAAAGATTTTCTTACTCATAATGTCATTGCTGGGATCAATTATTTCATCAATTGATCTGGTAGAAACGTTAACACACCGGGCGAAATGCTTAGTGGTATTTCGTCTGTCTTTATGTTCTGAGTTCATATTCCGCTGAGATCGACTTTACCTTTCATTCCTTTGGGGTCGATAAATTAAGTACCAGTTGTGTACTGGGGTTGATCTAATAGACTGGCCCCCTCCCCCAAAATTTCAGGCCTTCTGCCTAGAGTAGAAAAGAAAAGAATATTTTCAGGATCTCATTCCTTTTTATACTGTTTTGTTCTTTCTATTTCATTGAGTTACGATTGGCATTTTCCTTCTGTCTTGCTTATATATATATATATATCCCCACCTCCCAACACCCTCGCATCACACTACAACTGACCAAGTGCTTTCTCCCTTCCCCATTTTCACACTACATACGTCAAGATCACCAGCATTCTATCTCCCACACACAGCCCCTCGTTCTTCGATCACCGTTTGTTATCTCCCCCTTTTCTTAGCTCTCCTGAAAAAAGAATTTCTAACTTCCTGTCAGTCATTGTTATGATCAGCCATTATTATGATTGACCGTTGACTGGACACTATTCAATTTTTTTCTCTCCGTGTTTTTCTCCTTGTCTCCGCATTCTTTCTGTTGAAGAGCGTAGCTCGAAACGTCAAAGACTTTCCGTATTCCCGAGCGTCATACTAATACATCCTTTTGTTATTTACACCACCTGTCCTTGTCTGTT
>NC_068982.1:149638224-149643678 GCF_001194135.2 Octopus bimaculoides | reverse complement strand
ATATATATATATATATATATATATATACATATATGTTGTAGGTTTAAGTGAGGAAAGATATATTTTAAAAGCCAAACCAGTTTTCCTTGATATGACAAAGACAAATGCAAGGGCCAAAACAGCTTAATACCAATGGCATTGCAGGCACTGACAGCAGAAGGCAATGCTTGGAACAAATACTACAAAATATCCTATTTTAGTGTTCTAACAATTCTGACAATCCATCATTCCACAACCATGGTCTGGTATTTTGTTCACTGAGCCCCCAAACCTCCACTACCAAAGGATTGATTCTGCAGGATTTGAAATCAGAGTGTGGAGAGCTGGAACAAATACTGCAAGCATTCTATCATACACTGCAATGACTCTGACAACTTGTCAGCATGTACTCTAATGATTTTACTGACATATGGCTGATTAGTAAATTAAGTAAATTTGCTTACTGATGCTTAACTTTGCTTCAGTACAAAAAATTTCTCAGAGAACCCATACTCCATTTGGAAGAGAGCTCATTTTACATCTAATAGAGGGCTTGGTTTGGTGTATTTGGAAAAGCATATAAATACATATTGGCAGAAAACTGAGAGTCTCGGATAAATTGCTATGCTGCATTTAGGTATGGTCCTTTATGTTCTGGGTTCAAATCTTGCAAAGGTCAGTTACAAAATTTCATCTTTTCCATGAAATAAAGTACTAGTCAAGGACTGAGATTCATATAATTGAGTCCCCATGTTTATATAAAAAAATCATGATTATTATAGGCGCAGGAGTGGCTGTGTGGTAAGTAGCTTGCTTACCAACTACATGGTTCTGGGTTCAGTCCCAGTGTGTGGCACCTTGGGCAAGTGTCTTCCACTATAGCCTCGGGCCGATCAAAACCTTGTGAGTGAATTTAGTAGACGGAAACTGAAAGAAGTCCGTTGTATATATATATGTATATATATATGTGTCTGTGTTTGTCCTCCCAACATCACTTGACAACTGATGCTGGTGTGTTTGCATCCCCATAACTTAGCGGTTTGGCAAAAGAGACCGATAGAGTAAGTACTAGGCTTACAAAGAATAAGTCCCGGGGTCGACTTGCTCGACTAAAGGCGGTGCTCCAGCATGACCACAGTCAAATGACTGAAACAAGTAAAAATAAAAAAAGAGATTACTATTATTTTGTTTTCTTTAGTTTTATGTAAACTTTTACCTCACTACCAGGTGTTCCTCCATATTCCTTAAGGGTTTTCAGCATTATTTTCTTGTGGTACTCATGGAGTGAGTGACAAGGGGTTGATAAGTCATAAATAATTTCCTGCCATGTGGTGTTAGTTTTGTTGTTTCAGGAATTTAGTGTTTTGTTTGTTTCTTGAGTAGGAAATCTATCATTTAAGCTGTCTTATTTTCTAGGATATTGATTGTGTAGAGCAGCGTTTTTCAAACTGTGGGTCTTGACCCTTCAATGGGTTGCAAGATTAAATAAAATAGGTCGGGACAAAGAAATTTTGAAAATACACTGGTGTAGAGTGTGTGCACATTGAATAAAATTGTTCTGGGCATTTTATACCTGGAAAGAAGAAAATAAAGGAATGGATAGCCAAATCCTGAACCACTTTAATCATAGATGTACTCAATCAAGGTTGACTCAGGGCTAGTCAACAAAACTAGCAACAAGGACAAGAGCAGCAGTAAGTATGAAGGGAATTTCTCTCTCTCTCTCTCTCTCTCTGTGGCCACGTATGAGTAAACAATATGACATAAATAGTGAATGGCAAAATCTACAAATATATACTAATTATCTTAATTGCTAAAGGTTATTAGGTGTGAGGCTAAGAACAAATTATTGGTTGCTTTAACAACAGTAGAAGGTCTTCAGAAAATGTGAAATTACTCAGTAGGAAGTTATAGAATGACTGAAAGAAAGTACGAGTTAAAAATGCTATATGTGATTTTCCAATCATCCCAAACATAAAAAATGTATATCCTAAAATATAAAGACTTAGAATTAATAGTTTAACTCAGCTGAACATGAAATTTATCCTGATACATACAAAGATCTCTACTATTGTCAGGAAAATAAAAATAAAATGTTGCAGAAGCTGAAGAAAATTTTTCTTCGCTGATTTTCTGCATTTCTGTTATGATATTAAGGAGTATCTATGAGGAAGGGAAGAAAAAAAATTAATCATATGGATGGCTTGTGTTGTATGAACACATTAACTTTAACAGGATTTTTCAATCTGACAATTTAGAAACTGAATTTTCTTCAATAAACTCCTTATATTCTTTATAATGGTAAATTATAAACTAAAGCCCAAACTCTTAATGTAACAAGTTTGTAATAATGACCAAATGATATAAAAATTTAGGTGAATACAATAGTCTTCTTCTTCTTCTTCTTCTTTTCCCCTCCTCCTCCTCCTTCTTTGTCATCATCATCTACTAAACCACCACCACCACCACCACCACCACCCTCACCACCACTAGAAGCAGCAGTTGCAACACCATCATTATTACAACAGATAGTAGAGTAGTGAACAGGCAGAATTGTTAGCATGCCAGGCAAAATGCTTAGTGGCATTTCGTCTCTTACATTCTGAGTTCAAATTCCGCCGAGGTAAACCTTGCTTTTCATCCTTTTGGGTTCGATAATTTAAGTACCAGTTACGTACTAGCATCAATGTAATCGATTACCCCCTCCCCCAAATTCCAGGCCTTGTGCCTATAATAGAAAGGATTATTGCAATAGATAATAACAACATCACCTTGCTCTCTTTAAAAAAAGAAGGATAAGTTATATTGAATAATGTATAATCTTATGTACATTCCATCATCATCATCATCATCATCATTTAGCATCTGTTGTCCATGCTGGCATGGGTTGGACAGTTTCACCAGGACTGGCATCGGTTGGACAGTTGACCAAGAGTGGCATGGGTTGGACAGTTTTACCAGGAGTGGCATGGGTGCCATTTGTGTGACACTGGTATCTGCTATGACTGTGATTTTATTTGGCTTCATGGGTTTTCTTCTCAAGCATGACAATGTAAAGGTCTTGGTCACTAGTCATTGCATCTGTGAGGTCGAAAGTTCAAAGATCATGCTTCACTACCTTGTCACACATCTTCCTGGGTCTGTCTCTACCACAAGTTCCCTCCACAGTTAGAGACTTGTATTTCTTTACACAGCTGTCCTTGTCCATATGCATCACATGACCATACCAGCACATTTCTCTCTCTCTCTCTCTCTATCTATCTATATATATACATACATACATACACACACACACACACACACATATATATATATATATATATATATATATATATATATATATATATATGTGTGTGTGTGTGTGTGTGTATATATACCTGAAACTTCTCTAATTCTGGTAATGATCCAGCTATAAGAACAAAGTCATCAGCATAGAGAATCTCCCAGGAGTTGCCTGTATTAAATTCTTCTGTTATTGTCTGGAGGACTATGATGAACAAGACGGGGCTGAGGACCGATCCTTAGTGAACCTTTACTTGTACCTTGAATTCTTTATTGTACTCGTTGCCAATCCTCACCTTACTGATAGCATCCCTGTATATGACTTGTACAGCTTTTACCAACCACTTGTCTATCCTTAGTTTCTGCATTGACGACCAGATAAGGGATCAGGGGACTCTGTTAAAGACTTTCTCCAAGTCAACAAAAGTCAAGTACAGAGGTTTATCTTTGGCTATGTATTTCTCATGCAGCTGCCTTACCAGAAATATAGCATCAGTGGTGCTTCTCCCTGGCACACAAGCAAACTACATCTCATCTAGGCTAACTCTCCCTAATTAGTTGGGCTATGACCTTTTCCATAACTTTCATCATCTGATGTAACAATTTGATATCTCTGTAATTATTTCTATCTAAGGTATCACGTTTACCTTTGTAACAGTTGACTATAGTGCTGTTACACTAGTTATTAGGTATGACTCTTTCATGAACCCCCTGATTTACAATATAGGTAACAAGACCATAACCTACACAACCTGATATGTTAAGTATCTCAGCAGTGATTCTTTATGGGCTGGGGGCTTTCCTTGTCTTCATATTAATTACTTTATCTATCAAGGTACTGTCAATTCGGATAGCTGGTCCCTCAATTGGGTCAACATTTGGCAGTTTCTCCTCCTGCCATTCATTCTTCACATTCAGAAGTCTTTCATAATGGCATTTCCAAGCCTCTTTCTTTGCAGAATGATTAAATGCAAGTGCGCCATCTTATATGCATTGTTTGAAAAGAACGGCAGGATGGGGTGCATTGCTAGAGTGCTTTTGGTCATAGGTCTGGTTGATCAGATCTGACATTGGGTTAAACAATGATAATAATGTCAGCAACAGCAGCAGCAACATCATCATTATTGTTGTCATTGTCATCATCATCATCATCTTCACGATTATCATCACCATCACTGCTGCCGCCGCTACCACCGCCATCATCATTATCATCATCATCCTCAGTAGCATCATTAACAACAACAACATAGAAGTTTTAAAAAAGAGTCATAGAAGAAACCCACAGTGAAAATATTCACATTAGATATCTTAGTACAGTTTGCAAGAGTGATAACTAAAAATAAAACCAACAGAATATTGTATCGATGATGATGAGAAAACTGGAACCCAATTAATATTATAGACACTTAGAAGTAAAGAGAAAATAATGAGAATCTAAAAAATCTAACAAATAACAAAACATATCATTTAAGAATACACCTGCCAGGTGAAGCCAGAGATGAACAGGGACTAAATGCAAAAAAAAAAAAAAAACTAATATAGAAGAAGAAGCAAGAAAGTCATTTTTTATAACTGTAATATCAATTCCTTCATATCACAAAAAACTATTTCTTAAGTATGTGTTGCAATGATATATGATTCTACTTTGTGATATCTTCAGAACTATAAAATAGAAGCTGAAGGAAAAAAAAAAAATGCTGAATCAAATATTTACTGGTAATGCAGTGAGTATAGAATAGTATAGACAGACACAACCAGGCACTAAACACATCTACATTGGAAAAATCCACACATATTACAAAATTCATTAATATACTGAAAAAAGTTATATTAAAGCCAGGGTGGTAAAAATGTGATGTATGGTTCTGTATGCAGGAAGGTGCTGGTAAAACAAACAAATATTTTTCTTATTAAAAATAAAAATGGAACATCCCTCCACCAAATCCCCCCTCTTTCGCCACCACCTCTGCTGCTGCCATCGCCAATGCTGCCACCACTGCCACTGCTGCTGCTGCCCTCTATCATCTCTAAAAACTATATTCTTTGTTATACTCTTGATACTTCTATTATGAGAGTTCTTACCCATTATTTTTGTCTATGCATCAAGAATTAAACAATCTTCATTACAGAATAAAATTGAATATATATAAATAAATATGTATGTGCTTCTATTTATTTGTATTCACATATATA
>NC_068982.1:149636656-149638114 GCF_001194135.2 Octopus bimaculoides | reverse complement strand
TATATATATATATATATATATTCGCCCTGATAGATTGCTAGCCACTACACATTCTTTTTTTTCTCTCCTTGTTTCTTTTTGTGTTCCTTTCTGTGGAAGAGCGTAGGCTCTAAACGTTAAAGACTTTTTCACTTCCCGAGCGTTATACTAATACATCTGTTCGTTTTCTACACCACCTGTCTTCGTCTTTTATTTTTTTTTTGTGAATTCTCCCTATATATGTATATATGCATGTGTGTGTGTTTACACACACACACACACACACACACACACACGCTCATGTATATGTTTGTGTGTATTTATGCATGCATGTATGCATGTATGTATATTTGTATGTGTGTATGTATGTATTAGTTAAGCTTTAACAACTTTTAATGTTGTATTTTTTAATATTTATAAAGTTTATTAATATATTGTATAAATTATTCAAACAAAAACCTGACAAGGTCGTACAAAAACTTGGGTGGTAACAATATGAAACGTGGGTATATATGAGAATCAATCAATATGCTACGTCTAAATAAAAAGATAATGCTGAACAAATTCTCAGATATTATTATTTCATGTAGGCATAAATACTTCTCCACATTTAAATCCTTTCATTAAATAACAAAAATATCTTGTAAGAAGTCTCCCATCAAATCTGTAAAAAGTTTCCCATCAATTGTCGAATACCTGTCATCTTATGTAGACATAAATACGTATCCACATGTAAATCCTTTCATTAAGTAAAAATAAATCCGTAATAAAAAAATGAAATAAAAAAATAAAAAAAAAGGAAAAGAAAAATCATTTCACCACTAGAATAATTTTCAGGAAACCTATATTTTTAATTTCACCCCAACCATGTATTTTTAATTTGTCTTAAATGTTTTATTTCATCCAATTGATTTTATGCAAAATACAAACTGGTATAGTGTAACTGAACGTCAACATCTATGAGCAAATGTACCAAATCTGATCCATACGAGATATTAATATCCTTGATGAAGAAAACAGTAATACTGGAATAGATTTTAAATCATTATTTACTCATATCACTATGTTCCTGAAACAGCCGTAGGATATATACATTAATTTTCACATTTGGATTTTAATTTGGACTTCTCCCTTTGAACTTTCCATATACTCCTGTGAGTTTTAATATTAGCACCTGTGATGTGACAAACTGATCCTGTATGTACAAATTTATGATTTTCATATAGCTGAATATGTATTGTTTCAATGCGTATGTTACCTTCTCATATCGAAATATTTATTTTACATATATATTTTTATGAAGCTTTTAATGGATTGAAGCTTTACTTTTCAAATATGAACTGATAACCCAGAATTTTGTCTCAAATCCTAAATCTTCTGTAATATTCCAATAGCCCAATTAACTTTGAGCACTAAATAGTTGTGCTATATACAGAGTATAATTCTCCCTATTCATTATATATATATATATATATATAT
>NC_068982.1:149635171-149635961 GCF_001194135.2 Octopus bimaculoides | reverse complement strand
TATATATATACATATATATATCTATATGCTGAGACACAAGTCTGGGCAAGGTTGTTTATGGAAGACCAGCAGCCGCCCATGCAAACCGGCCTCCCCTCTCCATGCCACCAGTGTTATCCAAGGGAAAGGCAAAGGCCATTACAGCTTCGCATCTGTGACGTCACAACTTATTTCTATAGCTGAGTGAACTGGAGCAACGTGAAATAAAGTGTCTTGCTGAAGAACACAACACGCAACCCGGTCCAGGATTGAAACTCACAACCTCGCGATCGTCTACCATAGATGACCATAACATCTACCGTTTCTAGATGAATTCATAAATTCTAAATTGCAGAAGAATTTGTCAGTAAAGCAATTTAGCTTAAATGGTAAAGTGCTTTAACCGGAAATTGAAGGGATGTAAGTTTGAGTCTTATGGCTGGTTGCTGACAGATTTTTCAACTCTGTAAGGATTTTATCCTCTATATGCTGTTCTATCAGTACTTACACGTTGAAAAAATATGTCTTTTTACTTGTACTGTATATATGTGTGTGTGTGTATGTATGTATATATCGCCTTACTGGCACTTGTGCCGGTGGCATATGAACAAAACATTGGACTGACTGCTGTGCAGGTGGCACGTGAAAAAACACCATCTGAGCATGGCCGTTGCCAGTACCACCGGACTGGCCCTCGTGCTAGTGGCACGTAAAAAGCACCCACTACACTCTCAGAGTGGTTGGCATTAGGAAGGGCATCCAACTGTAGAAACTCTGCCAGATCAGATTGGAGTCTGGTGTAGCCATCTGG
>NC_068982.1:149633424-149634859 GCF_001194135.2 Octopus bimaculoides | reverse complement strand
TATATATATATATATATATATATATCATACAATTTAAAATATTTATTATTCAGTTAATTGTTTTATGAACTGTTGTCTCTATAATAGATTATGGATCGATTGTGCCTTTGACTTAGTTCCCTAGGTTATCAATCAGTTGTCTTATGAATAATATATTTGTGTATTTTATTTCATCATGTCCTTGATTTTGTCCTATAATTAAAACCTTGCATATGTAGAGTCTAATTTTCTCACGTCTATAAAGTATATAGCTATGAGAAAGTCCCAAATTATAGATATTTATATGAAGTAAGAATATAAGACATGAATATTAATGTGGAACTTACAATAATAATTTCTAACATAGGTACATGACCAGAAACTTTAAAAGAGAACATAAATGATTAAGTTTACCTCAGTACTTAACTGGTACTTATTCTATTAACTTGAGAGAAAGGTCAAGTAAACTCTGGCAAGTTATAAACTTGAAATGTAAAGGAGTTGCAACTAAATACTGAAGAGCAATTGTTCTGGTGCTCTGGTGTTTCTGTCAACCATCATCCTTAACACTGTCATTAACATTTTACATTAATTTTTCTCCATGCTAGCACAGACAGGTCAGACACTTCACCATGTGTTGTGGTTCTTTATTCACAAGTTTCAGTCTCTTGAGATCAGCCTTCACTACTTCTTACTATGTCTTGCCTAAACTTCCACTTTTACATAATGTCTTTACTTGGGGTCTTCCTCTTCTGCATGATCTTTCTACAAGCAATTTTTGTTCCTCTAGAGCAGCAGTCCCCAAGAACCCCCAGACCACAGACCAGCACTGGGTTATGGATCATTTGGTACCTGGCTACACAGAAAGAATAAATTTCAAAATTCTATTTCTATTTTATTAACTATTGCACTCTGCACAGTGTGTTTACATTACATATGTATTAATTATATAATATATATGCATTACGTTTGTAATAATTAAGTTATATATTATTCACTTTATTGTGTTTTGTTATGTACGTGATCCCCCAGTCTGTGGAAAAATTGCCTTGCATGAAACTGGTCCATACTGCCAAAAAATTGGGGGCTACTGCACTAGAGTATTAGTCTTCTATTTGGAGCATAATCCTTCCATTTGGAGCATGATCCTTGCACTTGAAGTCTGAGCATGATCTTTGTCAATATGATCTGCCTGTTTGGAATTTACACTTACATTAGCAAAAGTAATAAATAAAGGAGTGCAGCATGATGGCAGAACTAAAGTAATAAATGTTGATTACATAATTCTCATTCCCTTGTTAGTCAATAATTAATATTACGCTCTGTACTCATCTATTGCTTTGTTCTAAAGCATATGAATTCTAACAACTGGTTATTCATATTGCTATGCCTAAGTAAAATTGTAATGTGTGTGCGTATGTGTGTGTGTGTGTGTGTGTGTGTGTGTGTGTGTGTG
>NC_068982.1:149620924-149628424 GCF_001194135.2 Octopus bimaculoides | reverse complement strand
TCATTAGTTTCTTCTAGTTATTATTTGTTCTTTTAGCTGGAGATTTGAAGTTTAAGGATGAAAGTTGAAACTACTTTAGCTTCAGAATTATATAGTCCTGAAATAAGCTCCTTATATATTCCTTGAATAAGTTCCTAAAGGATAATAGTAGAAGCACACTTATTGATCAGTTGTTAGTTTTAATTTGACAAAATTCACCAGAATTCTAAACTTTCTTTTAACTTCCACTTCCTTTACTCTGACAATCCAATTAAACTGATTTGAAGATAATCATTAGGAAAGATAGTGAAGACAAGCAAATTAGTTCAGAGTTAAAATAAAATGTTGCACCATTAATTGAATTTCTCATTCTTCAGCCTATAAATTTAAGGAAGAGAAAATGTCAAAATTTTGAGACATTAATAGACATTAACCTCAAGTTTATTGGATTCATAGAAACTCATTGCACCTTTATGGCTGGCCTGGTCTTCTTTTGAGACCAGATATTAGTAGTTTCATTTAACAGTTATATATGATTCAATCTGCAGTTAAGAGACTGCAATGGGGGTTTCATCTTCATCAATTCATTTATTCTTTAATGAGTTCAGTTAGTTAACTAGTTGTTAATTAGCAACTTGATTAATAGTAGTAACTTTGCAACTTCCTAGTTAAAAGGTGTTAGTTACTTTAGCAGTATTTATTATTTTACTACTTCTTATTGAGATCTTCAGCTGAAATCCTTCCTTCAAAGGTATTATACCATGACTATTCACAAAGTGTAACACTAATTGACTTAGTGAACCAAACAAAAAATAAGTTCCATTCTAACTTTCATTTGGTGGTTAGTATTAGAAAAGGAAAAAGGAATGCTAGGATAAAAGAAATTTCTCTAATAATTTATATCAATTTTGGCTTGTGTAAAAACCATCCAATTGATGTTGACATTGAAAAATATACGTAAAAGGAAAGCAAAGAAAAATAAAACTAAAAGAAAAGTAACAAAAAAAAGACAAAAACAAATATCAACAAACAAATAATCAAAACTTCATTCATATCGCATCAGAGAATAATGATTTCAAAACAGCATTCAGAAAAATATTGTATAGTCACCACAACTTGCTATTGAGGTCAATAGTTAATGGAAGTTCAGACACAGACTGAAAGTCATTCATATCTTGAGATCAATAAAAACATTGATGTAAAGACTCCAAGGTCTTGATCTTAGTTTCAAAAACTAGTTCATTTACTATCTTCTATGATATATATTTTTATTAGTTCAGCATTTCTCTTTTTATTAAAGGGTAAATAGATTACTACCTT
Source organism: Octopus bimaculoides (assembly GCF_001194135.2). Classification (NCBI taxonomy): domain Eukaryota; kingdom Metazoa; phylum Mollusca; class Cephalopoda; order Octopoda; family Octopodidae; genus Octopus; species Octopus bimaculoides. The sequence goes on along the minus strand of NC_068982.1, from coordinate 149,627,125 downwards.
AACTTCTTAACTAACCATTTTATTTAACCCAGTGTTCACCTATAGATTTCTTTGAATCTTATTCTAAGTAAACATCATGAACAAAAACATGTATCTACCCACACCATTCTACAAAACTTAGTTCTGGTATTATCAAGCCTTTTACATGTTAAGATTGACATTCTCTATATCTTTATATTACTCATATATTTCCTTCTAAATTAAGGCAGTGATCTGGCAGAATCATTAGCACTCTGGGCAAAATGCTTCGTGGCATCTCACCTGTTTTTATGTTCTGAGTTCAAATTATGCTAAGTTTGATTTTTACCTTTCATCCTTTTGGGGTTGATGAACTAAGTACCAGTTGAGTACTGTGGTTGATGTAATTGACTATCCTGCCCTCCCTGAAATTGCTGGCCTTGTGCCAAAATTCGAAACCAATATATTTTCTTCTACATTACAACCATTTAACCATACTGAACCCGCATTGTAGCTCACAAGTTTGCTTTGCAACTATCAGGTCTCATGTTCAAATCCAACTACATGCCGTCATAGGTAAATATTTTTGTTTATTTTATAACCTTGAGATGACCATTATCTTATGAGTAAAATGGAGTAGATGGAAACTGTATTGAAGCCTATTGTACCAGTAATTCAGAAAAGCACAAAAACCCTAACCCACACTAATATAAGTAAGTTATAATTTAATTCAGGAGCTGGTAAATAATTCAGCTTATCAAACAATTGAATCCTCATTGTTAAATGATGGCAATCCTCTACTGCCACCATCTTAGCTACTGTGTGTTCTAATTGAGTCCATTTATAACTGGGAGAAAGCCAATGGTTAGCTAACAGATCGATTGTCTCATATATAGGACAATATTTCAGTATCTACTTCTGAAAATGTTATTTGTATTCACATTATCAGTTTATCAGTTTCATATTTTCATGGGATGTGAGTGATAGAAATGGTGTGGAACTGGATAACATACCTTGTTGTATTTAGTGTATCTATTTTTGCACACATAGATCATTTCTTGCTGAAAATAACTTTTTATTCACTAAAAATAAGTACTGGAATAAATTTTACCAACTTTTTCCACCCAAAATGTTTTTAACCTTGTTTCAATGTTTTAAATCTTTATTTTAGTCAAATCTAAACTGCTACCAATAAAAGCTAGAAAGTGGTTCCAGAATGGTCAAAACCAGCAGACCATTCTTACTTCCATCTTACTCAAAGAAAAGTTTCACAATCCTTGGGTACAATGTTTTTTTATAAATACATCTTTTCAAGTTTTATGATATCCCTACTATTTTCAAGAAAAATTTATGTTTCATGGGAATACAAATTTAATGTTTTGAGCTTGATCATTGCCAGAGCAGATGTCTGGCTTCCATGCTAGTGGCACATAAATAGCACCATTTGAGCGTGATCATTACCAACGTCGCCTTACTGGCACTTGTGCCGGTGGCAGGTTAGAAAATCATTTCGAGCGAGGTCGTTGCCAGTGCCGCTGGACTGGCTCCTGTGCAGGTGGCATGTAAAAAACACTATTTTGAGTGTGGTCATTGCCAGTACTGCCTGACTGGCTCTCATGCTGGTGGCACATAAAAGCACCCACTACACTCTCGGAGTGGTTGGCGTTAGGAAGGGCATCCAACTGTAGAAACTCTGCCAGATCAGATTGGAGCTTGGTGCAGCCATCCGGTTCACCAGTCCTCAGTCAAATCGTCCAACCCATGCTAGCATGGAAAGCAGACGCTAAATGATGATGATGATGATGATGATGATGATGATGATACTAGTGCAGGGTGGAGTAGATAATTCTGAAACTGAATTGTTTATTATAAACCAGGAGCAAGCGTTTGCTGGATATCCTTCTCAGTGTTAACCAATAAACTGACAAGTGACTATTGGATACTATTGTGGGAATTTGATTCTGACAAGAAGTCAGAATCACTATTCTCTTCTAAAAGTGTGAAATCTAGTTGACAATGTTGTGCGTTAAACGGTCTTTGCATTTTTTGTCACACTTATTGTTGTTAGACCCTGGTCAGCTCTGACATAGTAGAACTATTATCCAAAGCGTTCCAGCCGTAGTCATACTGTCTTTTCTTTCTTTGAGCAATCATATATCTAAGATTATATTATCCAATGTAGTCTTTCAGATAATCATTTTTAAGATGGTATGAGATGATTTGAGGTAATTGTGGATGCTATTTCTAATAGTGACCACAAAGAGGTTTTCTAGTTTATTGATATTGTTGTTATTGCTGTTGCACTTGTGTTATTTTTTCTTTTGTTGAGTTCAGTTTAACAAAAGATTAATGTTCAGAGGAGACCAACAAACACAAAATACCAAATATTTGTATTATTGGTGTCTGTATAGGCACAAGAATGGCTGTGTGATTAAGAAGTTTGCTAAGCAACCCTGTAGTTTCAGGTTCAGTTTGACCACCTGGCACCTTGGGTAAGTGTCCTCTACTATAGCCCTGGGCTGACCAAAACCTTGTGAGTGGATTTGGTTGATGGAAACTGAAAAGAACCCATTATGTGTGTGTGTGTGTGTGTATGTGTGTGTGTGTGTGTGTGCGTGTGTGCGTGTGTGTGTGTGTGTGTGTACGTGTGTGGGTGTGAGTATGTATGTTTGTGCCTCCTTGTTTTGACAATGTGTGATTATTGTAAATGAATGTCATTCATTTCCAATATTCTGTGTAAACATGTCTGGCCATCGGGAAATAATACCTTGTTTGGAAAATGGTTAGGGTTGGTGACAGGAAGGGCATCTACTTGTAGAAAATCTGTCTCTGTAAACTCCATTCATTTCCTGCAAGTACGGAAAAGTAGAAGTTAAAATGATGATGATGATGATGATTTAGCATGATGATGATTTAGCATGATGAGGACTAAAAAAAACCCAACTAACAATGATGGAAATATAATAGGCAAGCAACAAAAGAATATTATTCTAGCTTAACAGTCCAGCTATATTTAACTCATTGGTTAAAACAAGAACATTCACTGTAGTGAAAGATTGTCCTGTGTTTGACTTCAAAAATCAGGAACTTGGTATTATTGTATGTCGAAATGACAGGAAGGGCATCTGGCTGTAAAACAATTTCTCAATAATATATTCATCTAATCCAAGAGGACATGGGAAAATGGACATAAAACGAAAAGAGACAGTTATGATGTATGCCCACTTAGTGTTCAATCTCTCTATTTATTGCAATTTTTTTCTGTTACCATTACTTCTACTCTTAAAATCATAGTCTAATACAAAATATGTCTCCCTGTTTGCAGTTGAGGGGTAGAAGAAAAAAAAGGATAATCAGACATTTTGTATGAATTACTTTGTTTCACTATAAAAGATTCCAACATTTAAATAAACATCCGGCCCACAATTGCACTAAAAAAAGCTGATCTAACAAAATATATAAGAATATAAATAAAATAATATAAATAAAAGATAACATGCATATACAACAATAGCCTTATGTTATGTCCTTATAAAGGGGAACTATTCAACAAAATTTAAAGCGAAGTAATTTTTCCCTTTAAATATCAAGGTGTCACTGTATCCTTTAGTGATGATGTTTTTACTTGAGTGAACACCACTGCTTCAATGTATCTTCAAGTAGTAGGTATCCTTTACAATAAACTTTAGATATTGCATGCTATGTCTTCTGTGCCAGTGCATTTGATGAATTAGAGCTGTTTAAGTGCAGGTGAAATGTCTTCATAATTGCTGTGTACTTCTTAGTACTACAGAGTTTCTATTATGTAATTCTGTATTAAATTTCTATACACTATTTTCTTCATACACTGACTGAGGTTGCTTTATTATGACTGATGAACCTTTTAAACGCTAACAAATACTAGAATTGTAAGATTTTAGTCCCTTATGTATTATTCAATATTTTAAAGCTTTGCCTTTTTATTGAGCTTCTTCAACAATCAAAATGAAATCCATATCTCCAGAAATATTAAAAATATGCTCTAACAAGATTTACCAGCTATTTATAGTGATAATCTCAGTAGTACAGTACCTACAGACTTGGGTTTAATCACATTTTCAGTTGTTCAAGCATGTAGAAAACACTTAAAGCATTACTTCGATCAAAGTCTACTTGAGATCTCATTATAGTACACTATTTATTCAACACTGAATACCTGTGTACTTGCTTTCTCCTAGCATAAATTTTATATTTTCATTGTTACTGAGTTGAGAAGGATTCCACTAGAGATTACTTGCTTCCTACAAGCCATGTCACCATGAAACTACTTATCTTCATTTCGTTTGTGAAAGTCACTCTAAAACTTCTTTGCTTTTCACTACCCATTATATTGGATCATAATGAATCAACATGTGGTTCCTTTATAATCAGAAGATTCACATTTGATGTCTAATAACTTTTGATAATTGAATAACATAATTAGAAAATCATTGAGTTCACTTCATCCTTATAATGAGTTGTACAAAAATCCACAAACTTATTCTAGATTGTAGAAATGGTTGGCAAATATTGATTCAGATTTTGAATCTCAAGCCATTAAAATGTTTTCAAATTTATTCTTTATTTATAATGATAATAATAATAATGATAATAATAATAATAGTAATAATAATAATAATAATAATAATAATAATAATAATAATAATAATAATAATAAAGCGAAACGGGCTGATTACTACCTAGCTCAGATACCAGGAAACCCCAAAATGGCTGAAGTTCAAAAGATAGTGCTCATGAGAACTGCCCATATCCTACGTAAAATACTGTCTATGTGATCGCAAATTTTAAAACAAACACATAATTTTCTTATGGTTTCTTAAACATTCTCTAGAACAACACTGTACAAATTCAAATATATGGTACCCTAGGCATAACACCTACATGAACTTGTCTCTTGAGGTCTCTGGGTGAGACTTGGATCCAACTTGTACAAATGCAAAGCAAAAGTCAAACATAATAATAATAATAATAATCATCCTCATCACCATCATCCTCATTGTCATTTAATGTCCGCTTTCCATGCTGGTATGGGTTGGATGATTTGACTGAAGACTGGCGAATCAGATGGCTGCACCAGGCTCCAATCTGATCTGGCAGAGTTTCTACAGCTGGATGCCGCCCTTCCTCATGCCAACCACTCTGAGAGTGTAGTGGGTGCTTTTACATGCCACCGGCACGAAGGCCAGTCAGGCAGTACTGGCAATGGCCACGCTCAAATGGTGATTTTTACGTGCCATCTGCACAGGAGCCAGTCCAACAGCACTGGCAACGACCTTGCTCGAAATATTTTTTCGTGTGCCACAGGCACAAGTGCCAGTAAGGCGATGCTGGTAACGATCACGCTCAAATGGTGCTTTTTATGTGTCACCGGCACAGAAGCCAGTCATCGAATTTGATTTCAATTTCACTTGCTTCAACAGGTCTTTGCAAGCAGAGTTTAGTGTCCAATGAAGGAAAGGTACGCATAAGTGGGCTGGTTACACCACTGGCATAGGCCATGGGTTATGGTCTCACTTGGCTTGCCGGGTCTTCTCAAGCACAGCATATTTCCAAAGGTCTCGGTCACTAGTCATTGCCTCGGTGAGGCCTTATTACGTGCCACCAGCATGGGTGCCAGTCAGGTGGCATTGGTATCGGCCACTTCCTGGGTCTACCTCTTGCACAAGTTCCCTCAACTGCTAGGGTGTGGCACTTTTTCACACAGCTATCCTCATCCATTCTCACCACATGACCATACCAGCGCAGTTGTCTCTCTTGCACACCACATCTGATGCTTCTTAGGTTCAACTTTTCTGTCAACGTACTTACACTCTGTCAAGTATGCACGCTAATAATAATAATAATAATAATAATAGTAATAATAATGACTATAATAATAAATCAATTATAAACATTTTTCACTGTCATTGTTATAGTAGTGCATTGTTAAAAGAAATTGATGGTTATTTGATATTAAAAGTATTTTTCTAAAGCTTTTGTATCAAATTTGTTCTTTGTGTTCAACATAACTACACTAAATTTATTCTCACACTGGTTCTTGTGCTTGTATAATTTGTTACTGTAATCCAGTGTGGCTAGAAACCAAATGGGCTGAATGAAGTAAATATCTACAAAAGATTACACACAAGCATAAGAATAAAGAGTGAAAAAAAAAAATATATATATACATACATACATATATATATATATATATATATATATATA
>NC_068982.1:149618642-149620558 GCF_001194135.2 Octopus bimaculoides | reverse complement strand
CACACGCACACGCACACACACACACACGCACACACGTACACACACACGCACGCACACCTGCACACACACACACACACACACACACGTGCAAGTTTGTGTGTGTTTATATACATTATCAGTTAGTTGTCCATTACTCAGAAAAACAAATCACAGTCTAAAAGGAATAGAGAGTGGCTATATTGATGAGGAGCATGCTTTTAGTTATGGCTTATAACTGGTCAGAATCTTATATGCCATCACCAGGAATACACTTGTTGACAATATAAATATATATGTACATAAATACATACACACATACACACACACACATATACATAAATATGTATATGTGTGTAGCATCATAATCATCATCATCATCGTTTAACGTTTTCCATGCTAGCATGGGTTGGACAGTTTGACTGGGGACTGGGAAGCCAGTAGGCTGCGCCAGGTTCCAGTCTGATCTGGTAAGGTTTCTACAGCTGGATGCCCTTCCTAATGCCAACCACTCCAAGAGTGTAGTAGGTGCTTTTTATATGTCACTGGCACAAGAACCAGTCAGGTGGCCCTGGCATCGACCACGTTCGGATGGTGCTTTTTACATGCCACCGGCACAGGAGCCAGTCGGGGTGGGGGGATTGGCATCAACTACGTTCGGATGGTGCTTTTTACCTGCCACCAGCACAGGGAGCCAGTCAGGCAGAACTGGCATCAACCCATGCTTGAATGGTACTTATTACGTGCCACCAGCATGGGTGTGAATCAGGTGGCACTGGCATCGGCCACAACTACAATTTCCATTTTGATTTCGATCTTGATTTGCTTTCGATTTTGATTTTTGATTTGTATGTATCTTAAATTTGTTTACGGGAAACATCTTGAATATGCAGATAAAGCACCTTTCTGTTACGCTGGCCACAGTCTAATGATGCTGAATGGTGAACCAGTTTTTTTGGGTTACACCAAGCTGCACTGATATAATGTAAAATAAATATACTAATAATAACAATAATGCCTGGATGGAATTTATAAATATTTTAATGCATTGCTATGTGCATTCCCACAAATCACGTTTAGGCGGCGAGCAGGCTGAAATGTTAGCACGTCAGGCGAAATGCTTAGCAGTATTTCGTCTGCCGTTACGTTCTGGGTTCAAATTCCGCCGAGGTCGACTTTGCCTTTCATCCTTTCGGGGTCGATAAATTAAGTACCAGTTACACACTGGTGTCGATGTAATCGATTTAATCCCTTTGTATGTCCTTGTTTGTCCCCTCTATGTTTAGCCCCTTGTGGGCAATAAAGAAATAACAAATCATGTTTCTTAAGATGACAGTCCATATTCCTGGGGTGGTTACGTGTAGTCTGTAGTATCCATGGGCATTATAATGTTGGTAGATGTAGTTCATCATAATATGCAGTTGCATAACATTAGATAAGACAAGCTTCCATCATAAGGGTACAATAGATTTTAATTTGATGGATCACCAAACCCCCAGAAACAGCTGTTGGACTTATAACACCTTTCTTTCACCCCTTTAATTTTCTCATTTGCTTGTACTCTGTATAAATTGAAACTATTAATGTAAATATCTATATATTCATACTTGAACATTCATTGTCTGAAAGTCTCCACTTTTTGCTTTCTCTCATTTTGCATATATACATATATATATATATATACATATTTTGTATTTCATAGTCAAACTATTATATTTAATATATCCTATTTGTTTATCCACATAATTGCCACTATATCTACTCAACTTGATCCCTCTTATAGCAATTCTTTACCGCATGGAATTGATCCCTTGGAAAGACATCAGAGTCTCAGCTTGAATCTTTTGAGCACTACCAAGTGTCTTCAATACTGAGAATCTTTGCATCTCATCTGTGGACTATATATATATATATATATAGTCTATATATATATATATATA
>NC_068982.1:149613998-149616410 GCF_001194135.2 Octopus bimaculoides | reverse complement strand
TTCACCAGTCCTCAGTCAAATCGTCCAACCCATGCTAGCATGGAAAGCGGACGTTAAACGATGATGATGATGATGATGATGATATATATATATATATATATATATATATATATATTACTTTACTTGTATTTCAGTCATTAGACTGTGACCATGCTGGGGCACCTTGAAGAAATTTAGTCTTATGAATCGACCCCAGTACCTTTTTAAAACCTGGTACTTATTCTATTGGCCTCTTTTGCCAAACTTTTAAGTTATGAGGATGTAAACAAACCAACATTGGTTGGCAAGAAGTGGTGGTGGTGGTGGTGGACACACACACTCACACACACGCACACACACGCACACACACACGCACACACAAACACACACACACAAACATATATATTTATATAGGTATATACATATATATAACTTTTATATATATATCACATTGGAGCCTGGTGTCGCCTCCTGGTCCACCAGTCCTCAGTCAAATCGTCCAACCCATGCTAGCATGGAAAGCGGACGTTAAACGATGATGATGATGATGATATACACACGGGTGTATAGAAGAACATATTAATCAAAGGAATTCCATATTTGTCTGATCTTCATGTTTTATTTACAATCTTATAATACAATAATATAATATAATATTCTTCATTCTTTTATTCTTTTATTTGTTTCAGTCATTTGAATGTGGCCATGCTGGAGCACCACCTTTGGTCGAACAAATCGATCCCAAGACTTATTTTTATAAGCCTAGTACTTATTCTATTGGTCTCATTTGCTGAATTGCTAAGTTATGAGGATGTAAACACACCAGCATTGGTTGTCAGGCGATGGTGGTGTGTGCTGCGTTGTGTCACTATTTTAGTTAGTTTAGTGGTCTGGAACGTCATGGTGCATTTTACACGTCAGGTCACCATTTTAGATGGTGAGGTTGTATTCCAAATAAATTGTTGTCTAAATTATGCAAAAATGAAAATAACACTGACAGCTCATTTTAACAGATATATTTACCAAAGTCACATAAAAATATCTTGAAATACTAAAGAGTAAATTTATTCAATAAACTAACCATTAGCTTCAACCATGGCCTCCAAACGACTTTGGAATCTCCTGAAACTCTTCTGGACAGTCTCCTTGTTTTAGTTGGTAAATACTGCGATAATCCTTGCCTTCAGCTTGTCTTTGGTGTTACAAGGAGTTTTGTTGGTCTGCGCTCCACACATGGTAATGAAGGGGAGTTAGGTGGCCAGATGTTAGGGGTGATGTGGTCACAGAAATTGTTTGACAGCAATGACTGGGTTCTCCTGCTTGTGTGGCATGGTGCAGAGTCCTGTTGCCAGACGTAGAGTCTTCCAGCAACCACCCTCTTGACTCAGAGCAGCACTACCTCCCGGCACTTCATGTAGGCACTTCATGTAGGCCTCCAGTTGAGTGTGAGGCCATGTGGGAAGATGGAGGTATAACGTCACCATCACTAGTGATCACTCCAAACACCATGATGTTGATTGGATGTGTGATTTTTATCACTCTCGGTACATGTCCTCAAATTGCACTGTCCTTAGATTGACACCCCAGCATGTATGTATGTGTCTTAGTGAATGTAACTGAAACAACAGCAAACTGAAATCACCAGCGGTGCATCATAATAAATGTATATACTCCATTGAATGGCACAATGATGTGGTTTTTATCTGAGAGAAAATTTCTTCAAAGACATCTTGTGTTAAAAACATGATATATCCTAGATTGAAATGAACAATGTAGCGGTTGTGACTCATGAGAATGACATATATTTCACCCTAATTAGGGTTTGTCAATGCTGTGCACCTGTTTGTCAGTTGCTTAGATAAAATTCATGCTTTAATATTTAGCTTTAATATATAGGAAACAGTGAACAATACATTGTCACTACACATCTCTCCCTCTCCATTCTTCCACCCTGCACACCAGTCTCCATATTTTCTGATCTATCTACAGGTTTTATTATTCTGTGGATCTCCATGCTTTCTATACTGCCACATACCACCCACTTCCTCCTGATACTCTTACACCTTTTAAATTCTTTCCCTCTATACTGTAATTTATCATTAACTACAATCCTAACCTTGTATATACACTCATATCATCATCATCGTTTAACGTCCGCTTTCCATGCTAGCATGGGTTGGACGATTTGACTGAGGACTGGTGAAACCGGATGGCAACACCAGGCTCCAGTCTGATTTGGCAGAGTTTCTACAGCTGGATGCCCTTCCTAACGCCAACCACTCAGAGAGTGTAGTGGGTGCTTTTACGTGTCACCCGCACGAAAACGGCCACGCTCGAAATGGTGTCTTTTATGTGCCACCCGCACAAGCCAGTCCAGGGGCACTGGCAACGATCTCGCTCGAAAATCCTACAGGAGCCAGTCAGGCGGTACTG
>NC_068982.1:149608582-149612471 GCF_001194135.2 Octopus bimaculoides | reverse complement strand
ATGCCTCTGTAATTATTTGTATCTAAAGCGTCCCCTTTACCTTTGTAGCAGTTGACTATGATGCTGCTACACCAGTCATAGGGTATGACTCCTTCGTGTATCACCTGGTTCGTAATACGGGTGACTAGGCTATAGCCAACACTGCCAGATATTTTGAGCATCTCTGCAGTGATTCCTGATGGGCCGGGGGCTTTCCCGGTCTTCATACTCTTAATTGCTTTATCTACCCTGGTACTATCAACTCGGATAGCTGGTCCCTCTATTGGGTCGACATAAGGCAGGCTCTCTTTCTCCCATTCAGCCTGCCTTATACACTCATATATGTATACATATTAAAAGTTATATAATTTGTTGCAATATAAAATGGGCCTTTGTTATTTGTCTTCCAGTGCTGTTCCTATTGGAAAGAATGCAGGAAATTTCAAGAATATCTCTGTTGATTTTTTGTGAAGTAGTCTGGCATTTCTTCCTACAACTGTTGACCAAGTGTCCATTGATTATTTCTTGAGGAATGGGAGATCCAGACAGAAAAATCCAGCTTGATACAGCATAAACTGAAGTAGTTATTAATAACTTAATACACTTGTGTTGTCATTGTTTAACTTAGCTTTTATTGTATTTATGAGTAAATTGTCTGAAGAGTTTTTCTTAAACAATATGTGTGACTTAAGGGCTGTTTAGTTGTTATTTCTTGCAGATCAAACGACCATATAAATGTTGAATGTATAAGTTGTTAAATGAAAAAAACAAAATTTTCAATAGAGAATATGGCTCTCGTCAACCTGTAAACATCTCTCTAACAATCAAAACCCACTGATGGATGGTCATCATTTTGAAAGTCTGGAAGATGTTGAAATTAAACATGGTTCAATCCACAATGACTTTTTAAGGCATTATTATCTTCATGATCAAAAAGCAGTGAGCTGGCAAAAATGTTAACACACAGGTAAAATGCTTAGCAGTGTTTCATTTGTCTTCATGTTCTGAGTTCAAATTCTGCCGAGGCCAACTTTGCCTTTCATCCTTTCAGGGTTGATAAATTAAGTACCAGTTACATAATGGAGTCAATCTAATCGATTCCCCCTCTCCCAAAATTTCGAGCCTTGTGCCTAGAATAGAAAAAGTTATCTTCATGATCAAGTTGTTTTATCCGTCATGACTTTGCTATTTTATTGCAATATCGTTGCCAGTGCCGCTGGACTGGCGCCTGTGCAGGTGGCATGTAAAATACACCATTTTGAGCGTGGCCATTGCCAGTACCGCCTGACTGGCCTTCGTGCCAGTGGCACGTAAAAGCACCCAGCACACTCTCGGAGTGGTTGGCATTAGGAAGGGCATCCAGCTGTAGAAACTCTGCCAGATCAGATTGGAGCCTGGTGTAGCCACCTGGTTCACCAGTCCTCAGTCAAATCGTCCAACCCATGCTAGCATGGAAAGCGGACGTTAAACGATGATGATGATGATGATAATGGTTTGGGAAAATAAAATTCTTAATTTTCTCTGTGCTATAAATTTATTCAGAAGATCTTCAGAAGTCTGGATCTTAGATTTCCTCTGTTGACATTCCTGCATTTCTTACAATCCTTGTGAGAAACAGTAGGGTGTAACATACTGTTGACTCTCATAACATTGATGCTGTGGTATTGTTGTTGTTTAGTGCATTAGCAAGGATGTTCATGACTTGGTTATGCCCCCAGGAACGTTCTGTGAAGGATTACTTGCATACTGCCAAAATATGATCTGATGATGTGCTGCTGCAGCCACATCAATAACTATACTAATAATGCTTTCAAATTTTGGTACAAGGCCAGCAATTTGAGGGGCGGGGGGAAGTCGGTTATATTGTCCCCCAGTAGTTGTCTGGTACTTATTTTCAACCTTCAAAAGATGAAAGGCAAAGTTGACCTTGGTGGAATTTGAACTCAGAACATAAAGACATAAAATGTCGCTAAGCATTTTGTCCAGCATGCTAATGATTCTGCTGCTCATTGCCTAATGACAATACTTATAATAACTGTTTCAAATTTTAGCACAAGGCTAGCAGTTTTGTAGGAGGGGATTTGTTGGGCACCTGTGCCCAGCATCACCTTCCTGGCACTTGTGCTAGATGGCATGTGTAAAGACACTCGAGCGAGATCGTTGCCAGTGCCGCTGAACTGGCTCCTGTGCAGGTGGCACGTAAAATACACCATTTTGAGCATGGCCGTTGCCAGTACCGCCTGACTGGCCTTCGTGCCGGTGGCACGTAAAAGCACCCACTACACTCTCAGAGTGGTTGGCATTAGGAAGGGCATCCAGCTGTAGAAACTCTGCCAAATCAGATTGGAGCCTGGTGTAGCCATCTGGTTTTACCAGTCCTCAGTTAAATCATCCAACCGATGCTAGCATGGAAAGCGGACGTTAAACGACGACGATGATGATGATGATTGACTCCAGTACTTCACTGGTACTTATTTTATCAACCCAGGAAGGTAGAAAGGCAAAGTTGACTTTGGCAGGAACTGAACATGAGATTAATTACAAATTCACACTAAAGATTCACTACTAATTGTCATATGAAAGAAGCATACCATTGACTAATTGCAGAAAGAATCTTAATCTGGCTGGCTCCAATCTCACAAATATTTGCTATGAGAGCTTTCTTCACTCAGCTGTCTCCTGTTCTGCTTGTGCAGATAGAATTCTTCACATATCTGGTTTTGTTGCACACTCTTCTCATAGTAACATGCCACAGGTTGCAAGTAAATGGTTTAGAAAGAGAACCTAGTGACTTCCACTATCAGCAAAAGTAAGGATGAAAAAAATAAAAAGGAAGATAAATAGAAAAAAACCCCCCAAAACAAAGAGAGATGGTGAGAGAGAAAGTGAGTGAAAGGGGCAGTTGCAAATGTCATCTCAAAAAGGAGTAGAAAGCTTATTACTGTTTAAGCAAGTGAATTTTGTGTACATCAATCATTGCAGTGTCAAGGTTTCATCTCAATGTTTATTGGTGGATGGTAGGTGACAGGGTGGATGGTGGGTGAAGTGCAGGAAGGAAGTCCGTCTTTGCAGTGATCATAGCAGTGATAGTAATCAATATTGTACAAGAGATGAGGACAGTTTAACAAGTTATCTTATTCAATATCACTGTTGTTGTCGTCATCACCACCACCATGACCATCACCACGACCATCACCACAATCATCATCCTCATCATCATCGTCATCATCGTCGTCGTTATCATCATCATCATCATCGTCATCATTGCTATCAACTCCAACACCTCTCTCTGCAGCAGCAATAACAACAATAATAGACCAGTAAATCAGCCATCATCATCATCATCATCATCATCATCATCATCATCATCATCAGTGTTATTCTTTGCTAGCATCAACACTTCCACCAACACCATCACCACCATGACTACCATCATCACCACTAGTGTGTTCCTGTTTGCCAGCACCACCATTACCATCATCGCCATCCCCACCATTACTACCTTTACCATCACCATCACCATCACCACCACAACTACTACCCTCACCACCACCACCTGTGGGTTTTTCTCTGTCAGCACCACCATTATCATTATCACCATCACCATCTCCAACACTACTCTTGACAGCACCACCACTACCACCATCACCATCACCATCACCCATTACTACTACCATCACAATCACCACCACCTGTATGTCACATTCTACCAACAGCACCACTCCTATCACTACCATTGCAACTACCAGCATCTATGCTATTTTATAAATCGGCTGTTGCCAGTACCGCCTGACTGGCCTTCGTTCCGGTGGAATGTAAAAGCACCCACTACACTCTCAGAGTGGCTGGCGTTAGGAAGGGCATCCAGCAGTAGAAACTCTGCCAAATCAGATTGGAGCCTGGTGTAGCC
>NC_068982.1:149601620-149604289 GCF_001194135.2 Octopus bimaculoides | reverse complement strand
CTCTTGTGCGGGTGGCACATGAGATGCACCATTTTGAGCGTGGCCGTTGCCAGTACCGCCTGACTGGCTCCCGTAGGATTTTCGAGCGTGGCCGTTTTCGTGTGGGTGACACGTAAAAGCACCCACTACACTCTCTGAGTGGTTGGCGTTAGGAAGGGCATCCAGCTGTAGAAACTCTGCCAAATTAGATTGGAGCCTGGTGTTGCCATCCGGTTTCACCAGTCCTCAGTCAAATCGTCCAACCCATGCTAGCATGGAAAGCGGACGTTAAACGATGATGATGATGATGATGACGATGATATATATATATATATACAGATAAATACATGAATCATCATCTTTTCAAGTTGAGATATATACACATATCTATATAAATATATATACATACAGGGTGTGGTGAATGAACTGTTGTCTAAATTTCGCAAAAATGAAAATGACACTGACATCTCACTTCAACAGATATATTTACCAAAATTACACAAAACTATTTTGAAATACTGAAAAGTAAATTTTTTAATAAAATTGCCATTGGCTTCAACCATGGCCTCCAGATGACTTTGGAATCTCCTGGACAGCTCCTTGTATAAGTTAGTCAATGCTGTCACAATTGTTGCCTTCAGTTCATCTTTGGCATTACAAGGAGTTTCGTTGGTCTCTCGCTCAACTGTGCCCCACACATAATAATCAAGAGGGTTGAGTCTAGGGAGTTACGTGGCCAGATGTTAGGAGTGACGTGGTCACAGAAATTGTCTGACAGCCATATATCTTTTATGCATGTATCTTTTACTTACTTCAGTCATTGGACTGCAGCCATGCAACGGATTTAGTTAAACAAACTGATTCCAGTGTTTTTTTTTTGTTTTGTTTCTTGTAAGTCTGTTACTTATTATATTAGCCTTGTTTAGCTGAATCACTAAATTACAGATAATAAACAAACCAACATTGATTGTCAAGTGGTGGAGCGAAACAAACACAAACACAGATGCTCACATATATATAGAAACACACCCATAGACAAATACACACATGCACACACACACACACACATGATGGGCTTCTTTCAGTTTCTATCTACAAAAGCTACTCAGAAACCTGCTTCTAATACTCAACATTTAAATTGGACATATCCATAGTCAGTAGAAAATAGTCAAATAGACATTTGTGAGCTTATGAAACACCTAGTAACGTATAGAAATATAAATGATAGCAACAGAATGTGATCACAAGAAATATTGACAAAATATTTCTATCAAAACTTTATTGAAATGTCAGCGCAGATATTGTTTTATGAAACAGAGACAGAGAACAAGGAAGGAAGGCACAATGTAAATATCAGCTGCTCATTGAATGTGCATATATCACTCAGTGACAAAAACGAGTAGATGATATGATACTGTATATTGTATATTGTGTCTCATACATATATACACATGCATATATGCATACACATATATATATTTGCATGGATGTTAAAGGATGATGATGATGATGATGATGATGATGATGATGATATATCTATATATATGAATATATGTGTACGTATTTATGTATGTGTATGCACACACACACACACACACACACACACACACACATATATATATATATATATATATATATATATAGATAGATAGATAGATAGATAGATAGATGGATAGATATGTATAGATAAATAAATAAATAAATGGAGTTAAGCGCATGTGTTATTCAATTCTTTGTACTTCCAACATATGTTTCGAAGAAAACATTGTATTATTCCAGAAAGAATAAAATGATGTAAAACAATGCAATCTTCACATCAAGGAAAAGGAGAAACCAAACACATCAACAAGACATTTTAACAGAATGTGATGACTGCATATATGATGAAGAAAACGTTGGCAAGTCATTTTTTAAAAAATACTGTTAATAGATATAATTTCTAAGGCAATTTATAGAAAGAGGAGGAGAAAGAGAGAAATTAGCAGAAAACTGATAGTGAAGAAATATAGAGCGATGGGTGAATAGGTGTAAAGCTTAAAGGTGTGGAAATAGATATATTTAGTGGATATGAAATGCAAAAAAACAGTTAAAGTTTGAATTCTACCAATATATAGAACTTGTTCTTTAACTGTTTTTTTGCATTTCATATTCACTAAATATATATATTTCCATGCCTTTAAGCTTTATATCTATTCACCCATTGCTCTATATTTCTTCACTATTAGTTTTCTGTTAATTTCTTTCTTTCTCCTCCTTCTCTTTCTATAAATTGCCTTTGATGTTATATCTATTAATGGTTCTTTTAAAAATAACTTGCCAGCATTCTCTTCATCATATATGCAGTCATCACATTGTTAAAATGTCTTGTTGATGTGTTTGGTTTCTTTTTTTTTCTTCCCTGATGAGAAGATTGCATTGTTTTACATCATTTTATTCCTTCTGGAATGATACAAATGTTTTCTTCGAAACATATGTTGGAAGTATAAAGAATTGAATAACAGCCAGGCTTAACTCCATTTATTTATCTATGTTATACAAAAACATTTCACTCAACCCTGGAATTTCTACCTTTATAAGTAGGCTATCACATCCTTGGTACTTATGTGAATTTTTGCTACCCTGGCAACTATTTATTTATTTCTCTGTGTTGTTTGTACACATCGAAAAATTACACAAACACATTTATATAT
>NC_068982.1:149594382-149597157 GCF_001194135.2 Octopus bimaculoides | reverse complement strand
CCACGCTTGAAATGGTGTCTTTTATGTGCCACCCGCACAAGAGCCAGTCCAGGGACACTGGCAACGATCTCGCTCAAAAACCCTACAAGGCCAGTCAGGCGGTACTGGCAACAGTCACGCTCAGGATGGTTCATCTTATGTGCCACCCGCACAAGAGCCAATCCAGGGGCACTGGCAACGATCTCACTTGGCTTGCCGGGTCTTCTCACGCACAGCACATTTCCAGATAAATAGATAGATAGATAGATAGATAGATAGATAGATAGATAGACAGATAGATAGATAGATAGATAGATAGATAGATAGACAGACAGATCGATCGATAGATAGATAGATAGATATATGTGTACATAAATATATACATACATTCATACACACATATCTACATATCTACTACTTGTATTTATAGTTGATGATATTCATTATTTTAGCAGCTGCTTTAGCAGAAAGCTTAAGAAATTATGCACACACACGCACACACACACACACACACACATACACACACATGCACTCCACCACACTCACAACTACATATAATATTGATATTCTAGTAATTATTGTTAAGTCAACCTTATACTCTTATGTATATAAGTTATGTCATTCACAATACATCAAAAGTTTTGATGAGGTATCAAGTAAATTTGCACTAATATCATTCGTAGTTTAGGAGAGTGAATTTAATGAGTCTTCAGTTCAATCCTCATTCCTTCATGGAACCACTTCCACTGTGAAAGACTAAATATACAAGGGGTTGGACAAAATAATGGTAACACCTTAAAATTTCAAACAAATTTATTTTAATAAGGGATAGGACTGCTTTTGGTAGTAATTACAGCTTGAATTCTACAAGATATAGACTAGTACAAAGTTTGAATTGTTTTCAAAGGAATTTTTGTCCATTCTTCAGCTAAAACAGTCTCCAGTTCTTGTAGTGATGATGGTGGAGGATATCGACTCCTTACTTGTTTTTCTAAAATGCACCATAAATGTTCAATGACATCGAGATCTGTCATTTTAATTACCTTTTTCTGATGATATCTGAAAAGAAACAGCAAAGCATTACACACACAATACAAACACTAGTACAACAAAGGACTGCATCACATCTCATAAAAAAAGAAACTGGCGCAATACAACACTGGGAAGAATTTGCATACTCCCAACAACAACAACAACAACAACAACAATAAAAAAAAACACGTAATGCTACATACACCTCAGCAACATGGAGATGTAGCAGGTAATGCATCACGAATTTGCCTGAAACTACCAAATGTTGAATAATGGCTAGTCAATTACATCAACCCCAGTGTGTAACTAGTACTTATTTCATCAAGCCCGAAAGAATGAAAGGCAAAGTCAACCTTGGTGGAATTTGAGCTCAGAATGTAAGGACAGATGAAATGCTGCTAAGCATTTTGCTTGATGTGCTAATGATTCTGCCAGTTTGCTGCCTTAATAATAATAATAATAATAACAACAATAATAATAATAATAATAACAATAATAATAATAATAATGATAATAATAAGACTTGTAGAATATGATTTATTCACCAAGCTGCTACCCAACTATTTCCTCCAACAACCACAAATTTATGATTATCTCAAGTACAAGACAAAAGTTGAAAATAAAGAACATTTAGTAAAATCTTTTAATAATAAATGGAAATAGTAATAATTATAATAATAATGGTAGTAGTGGTGATGGTGATAATGATAAAAATAAAAATAATAATAATATGCTGCAGCGGCTAATGCTACAACTACTACTATTATGATAGCATAGGAATCTGAGGCCCAACTACCACCCTTACCACTACTCCCACTCCTGCTGCTGTTGCTGTTGCTGCAACCACTGGTGCTACTACACATGAAAATGATAATATCAGTGAGATGAGTGATGATAATAATAATAATAATTTGTAAATTTATTTCTTTGTATTCTTTTCAAGGACCTTGTTCTGCACCAGTGCTTATCTCCAGTTTTGGCCATGTTGAAACAGAGAGAGAGAGGGGGGGGAGAGAGTGAGAGAGGGAGAGAGAGAGAGAGAGAGAGAGAGAGAGAGAGAGAGAGAGAGAGAGAGAGAGAGAGAGAGAGAGAGAGAGCTTACTATCCCCCTGGTGGGATAGTAAGCTGTTGCAAATGGGTTTCCCTACAGTTAGAATTTTTTAAACCTCATACAGAAAGTGAAATGTTTGCTTAAGATTATCTCTGTGTAGTAAAACGCTTACTTCCCAACTGCATGGTCCAGGGTTCAGTCCTACTGCGTGACACCTATAGCCTTGGGCCGACCAAAGCCTTGTGAGTGGATTTGGTAGATGGAAACTGAAAGAAGCCTGTTGTATATACATGTATCATCATCATCGTTTAACGTCCGGTTTCCATGTTAGCATGGGTTGGACGATTTGACTGAGGATTGGTGAACCAGATGGCTGCACCAGGCTCCAATCTGATCTGGCAGAGTTTCTACAGCTGGAAGCCCTTCCTAATGTCAACCACCCCGAGATTGTAGTGGGTGCTTTTACGTGCCACCGGCACGAGGGCCAGTCACATGGTACTGGCAATGGCCATGCTCAAAATGGTGTTTTTTACGTGCCACCTGCACAGGAGCCAGTCCAACGGCACTGGCAACCACCTAGCTTGAATGATTTTCTAGCGTGCCACCAGCACAAGTGCTAGAAGGCAACGCTGGTAACGATTACGATAAAATGGTGCTATTTACGGGCCACTAGCACGGAAGCCATGTGTATATATATATATATATATATATAT
>NC_068982.1:149588107-149594322 GCF_001194135.2 Octopus bimaculoides | reverse complement strand
CATTAATTTTTTATATATATATCATCATCATCATCATCATTTAATGTCCGCTTTCCATGCAGGCATGGGTTGGACGATTTGACTGGGGACTGGCGAACCAGATGGCTGCACCAGGCTCCAATCTGACCTGCCATAATTTCTACAGCTGGAAGCCCTTCCAAATGTTGACCACTCCGAGATTGTAGTGGGTGCTTTTACGTGCCTCCAGCATGAGGGCCAGTCAGGCGGTACAGGCAGCAGCCATGCTCAAATGGTGTTTTTTTACGTGCCACCTACACAGGAGCCAGTCCAGCAACACTGGCAACGACCTCGCTCGAATGTTGTTTTCCATGTGCCATCGGCACAACTGCCAGTAAGGCGACACTGGTAACGATGGTGACGGTGTTTGTGTGTCTGTGTTTGTCCCCCAACCATCACTTTGACAACTGAAGTTGGTGTGTTTACATTCCCATTACTTAGTGGTTCAGCAAAAGATACTGGTAGAATAAATACTAGGCTTACAAAGAATAAGTCCTGGGGTCGATTTGTTTGACTAAAGGTGGTGCTCCAGCATGGCCACAGTCAAATGACTGAAACAAGTAAAAGAGTAATGTAAAATTGGTCATATGATGTAAGCTGCTTGGTTGTCCATTCCTTTACTGACAGCCATCTTAAATGTTTTGTATGTATTTTCTTATGATTTCTCCAGGTTTTTACTGCTGTATGACAAGAGTCATCCAGTCTGCTAGAAATAGAAACCAAACTTTCTTTATATCATACAAAAGATGCATTAAAAGACAAAAGACGCATTAAGACATTTGTTAATTTAGTTCTGGAGGGATAAAAATATAAATGTAGGTTGGATGGTCACAAATGGAACATCTTTAGTTATGAATCTACACCAACAGGGCAAGACTGACAGAGCAAAAACAACAACCACAAAATGCAGTTGTGTGCATACAACATACTCTCTCTCTCTCACACACACACACACATACACATGAGTATGTGTGTGTGAGAGAGAGTGTGTGTCCATCCATGCATGCTTACACACATATGCATACATATGCAATTTATTATGCAATATTTCCTGCCCTTTGAAAATATTTTAATGTATTGCACTGATGGATTGATTGCCTGCTAGAAACCATGAGGCTTGCTTAGTATAAACTTCATCAAAGTAAATTATTTCTGCAGGATATGATGAAAGACAGAAAAGAAAAAAACAAAAAAAAAACAACAGGTAAAGAATAAAAGCAAAAATATTTTCAAAGTGACATTCGGCATTAGATTCAGAGAATAGTATTAGCTAACATATGCTTTACTACAACAATTGCAATATAGTGCAATTTACATTTGCATCTTATGCCAATAAAATCATCTCAAAATTCCCAATTTAGTCATATAGCTGCTTAATAATGAAGTTACTTATTATACTTTATTTGTATTTTATTTAGATATATTTTGCTTTCCTGTGCATTTCTTTTTTATTACACTTTTAAGAGCATTTAAATTATTTTTTTTGTTCTGTGCAGCCTTAGGTTGGAATAGTTTTGAAGATACAAAAGAAGAAAAAAATGCCTGCCTCACTGGAAAATAGTTATATTTTATTAAATAGCATGCCATCACTAACTGTAACTTTTAAACCAGTTATGGGCAAAGTGTGGCCCATGGAATTTTTTTGAATGGTATGCTAAACCCTTTAGCAGTTAAACTGGCCATATCCAACCAAAATATTCTACTGCTTTATGTTCAAACTAGCCAGATCTGACCTCTCCCATCTACTTTATAATGTCATTCTAGAAATAAACATTCATATCCTTTTAAATCTCAAAGCTACAAGACGATACATGATTAACTCAAAACAATGTGAATAAATAAACAAAACATTTGTCAAAATAACCTGAATGCTAAAGGGTTAAATGGAAAATTACCTTGAATTTTTTTAGTACTGTGGCCTATGTGATGATGAGCTATGTCTTCTGTGGTCCACATCTTGAAAAAAACTACCCCTAAGCTTGCATTAAACTGTAGCATAGAAGTAGTAACAGGGTTGTCCTAGTGTGAATCAGATTGGAAATAAAAACAAGACAAAGGCGTGAATTTTGGTGTTACCAAGTTGAAGGTTGGCATTTCTAGCACAGCATTATACCTGTGAAGAATTGCTTGAGCGAAGTAGTGATGACAATTTTTTAGTAAGAGAGACTGAAAATGTATGGAGTTATGTCCATTATATGCACAAAAGAAAGAGGAGGACAAAATAATTCTGTCTGTAGACTTTGAATAATTGAAATTGATGGCAGCAAGCATTAATGTCTATGTGTCTTGAAACACAATGGCAGCGCTATTTTATTGGACATTTTGTGTCATGGCTTAGTACTCATATTTTGGATATTAGAAGTTTTTGTTACATGTATAAAAGATGGAAGCTTCTATGGGGTTGTTCAACCTGCTAGAAATAGCAACAAAGCCTCTTAGATATCATATCCTACCATTTTAAAGATGAAATCATGTCTGAGGATGAATGTTTGGAATACTTCGATCATATCTTCTTGATGAGGGTTTACCTGTGAATAAACAACAAGAACAAGAACAACAACAACAACAACAACAACAGCAACAGCAGCAGCAGCAACAACAATAACAACAACAACAACGAGATTGATCAGTTTTACTCCTGTTTTCCTTTGGCAATCATTTCTTATCAAATAGATGTCTTACCATGTTTTATGTCATTATTCTCGCTTTAGTTCCCCTTCTTCAGTTATATCAATCAAATGTACATCACATTCGCCCAGATGTATTTGTAGATATTATACCAGAATCTTAGGCCAGAGACTGTTTTGGTTGGTCTAACACTTTAATATCCGTTATTTAAATATCTTTCATAAATAAATTCTATTAATGTAGACTTCATTATTTCCATTATTTTTCAAATAAAAACAAACAAAACAAACAAACTGAAAGACAGTGTATTTAGGATGACATTATCCAATATCAATTTCTCTTTATTTTAAGTGATAGAGTGTGATATGATGAAAATTTGGCTGCTATTTTTAACAGTTAAGTTTCTAACCACTTTGTGTTGATGGAATACATTTCTTCTATGATAAAGTAATATCTTATTTCCGTTAACTACTACTAAAGAAAATTGTTATTTGCAATAATTTTGTTTACCTTGAATGAATGGAAACAGTGCAGTGAAGATTTTAAGCCTCATAGATCACAAATCAATCTTATTAGTGTTGGTGTCTTGATTAAAATATACCCAGCACACTCTGTAAAAGTTAACAAATGAGCAGAGAAAGTGTAAGTTTGAAAGAACCTTTTAGTTTGGCCAAGGACAAAGCAATCTTTCAAGAGTTTGTGTTACAATAAAATGCACCCTGTACACTCTGTTTAATGATTAACAAATGAGGAGAATAAGAGTTGGGTTAAGAGGGCCTTTATTCGGGCCATGGACAGAGCAATCTCTATAGAACTGGTGTCATGATAAAATGCACCCAGTGCATCATCAAAGTTGCTGGTGATAGGAGAAGCATTCAACTATAAAAACCATGTCAAAATGAAATGTTTTGAGCAAGATGTTATATTCAAACCTGTCTAAGAGGGCAGTAACTTTGAATGAGAACTGACTTGGATCGTAATGGCTTATCTAACCTAACATGAAAAGTGGATGCAAAAATGATGATGATGATGATGATGATGACGATGATAACGACAATGATGATGATGACAATGACAATGACAACAACAATGGTGATGAAGATAGATATAATGATCATGATAGAATGGAAGATATAATTCCCAGGAAAAGGGATCTTCAATTTGCTCTGGATTCTGAGCTCCAAATCACTTTATTCATGCTACTACTACCTTTGATAAATATACAAACATACTTGAGAAAATGAGACAGCCTTTATGGTGTTGAGTAACTTGCTCAAAAGAAGTTTTACAAAATGTCAGTTCTCACTAAATTTGCTGATAAATTTATCAGAAGAGCCCTGTAGCTAGTTTTCATAGTTACAAGTCATGCAGAATTCAGTGTCCAACATAGATTTCAACTCATAATTAAGGAGTTAGCTGTCTAAGGAATACATAATCACTTCTACATTATTTACATTATCTATATTTGACGGATATTTGTCCTCATCTTGTTTGTTGTTAACACAACGTTTCGGCTGGTATACCTTCCAGCCTTCGTCAGGTGTCTTGGGAAAATTTTGAACCTGGGTTCTCATTCCTAAGGTTCAAAATTTCCCCAAGACACCTGACGAAGGCTGGAGGGTATATGAGCCGAAACGTTGTGTTAACAACAAACAAGATGAGGACAAATATCCGTCAAATGTAAATAATGTAAATAATTCCTCATCTCTTAAATATAGAACTGTATAATCACTTCTTTTGTTCCTGTTCTTGCTGTTGTTGCTGATAATTCCATTAATTTCATTCAAATAAAACAAATGATAAAACAGTAGTCAGCCAAACACTTTGTATTTGTTGTTGTTGCTAGTGCCGCTGGACTGGCTCCTGTGCAGGTAGTACCTAAAAAACACCATTTGAGCATGGCCGCTGCCAGTACCGCCTGACTGGCCCTTGTGCTGGTGGCACGTAAGAGCACATTGTTAAAGCTTGAGGAAGAGAACAGTGAGGACTCTTACTTAAAGGTTTATTGTGGTCTGCCGTGATTTTGGTGCCAAACTGTTTAAATTGGGTAAAAAGGCATGAATCTCTAGAATAATTGAGAAACTGTCCATGCCACAGCTTCAAACTGATTGGTCAATTTTCAGATCAATCCTGTGAACCTTCCCTATAAATCAGAGCAGAACAAATATCAAAAAGACTTCACTTGAAGAGCACCGTCTTTCAGTTTTCTTGGTGATGTCTACATCCTTGACCACATACACACGCACACACAGACACAGACACACATACAAGTATATGCTTGTATGTGTGTATGTGTGTGCATGTGTGTGTGTGCGTGTGTGTGTGTGTGTGTCTGTCTGTGTGTGTCTGTGCACATGTGTGTGATGGGCTTTTCTGCACAGTTTCCATCCATTAAATTCAGTATATTCTAAATTAAAATGTTATGATTTTAATATGAAGTAGACTGCTACACACCTGCAATCACCCACAGACCCCTCTAATTAGCAGGAATATCAAAGATGTTGAAGATGATTGATTACTTTGATCTGAAGTTGAGCATTTGAAGTAGCTAAAATTAGATGTCTAGGTTAAGGACATAGAAATAGTACTGGGGTTGAAGATATAAAATATAGAGCTTTTGAGTTGTAGTTCAATGTCTTACAGGCTTTACCTGCTGCAATTTAACATTTTAGCAGTTAATCATTTGGCAATGTCTGCCAGAATAAAACCCGCTCTCCATGGCAAGCTAGGTAAGTGGCACACAATAATATCATTGGCTTGGGGCTAGATTTACTTCATTTGTGGTCTTAAAACCAAGAAGAGTTTAAATCTTATCACACACACATACACACGCACACACATTTACATGTACACATGCACATGCATGTACACACACTGTCAAGGTTGATAACACTAGTACTGATAGCAATATAATGAGATTTATTAACCTATTTACTTAATTGTAGCTTGTACTGATATTATTCTGCCAATCATAGTCTATTTGTCAGTAGTGCTATAATTTTAATTCACTCCTATTTGTAGGGAAAGTATACATGCCACAAATGGGAGCCTCTATGTAGACACTTGATCTACTAGAAATAGCAGCTAAATCTTCATCACATCACATTACATTAGATCAGTGGTTGTGAACCCTATTTTACCTATGGACCCCTTTGAATTCTATTTTATTTGGAAGGACCCTCATAGGTATTTGATGCTTAGAATAATCTCATTATATTCTTAGAAGTAAATATTCTCTTTTACTCTTTTACTTGTTTCAGTCAGTTGACTGCGCCCATGCTGGAGCACTGCCTGTAGTCGAGCAAATCGAACCCCAGGACTTATTCTTTGTAAGCCTAGTACTTATTCTATCGATCTCTTTTGCCGAACCGCTAAGTGACGGGGACATGAACACACCAGCATCGGTTGTCAAGCAATGCTAGGGGGACAAGCACAGACACACAAACACATACACATGCATATATATACGATGAGCTTCTTTCAGTTTCTGTCTACCAAATCCACTCACAAGGCTTTGGTCAGCCCGAGGCTATAGTAGAAGATACTTGCCCAAGATTCCACCCAGTGGG
>NC_068982.1:149582827-149588097 GCF_001194135.2 Octopus bimaculoides | reverse complement strand
GTAGAAGATACTTGCCCAAGATTCCACCCAGTGGGACTGAACCCGGAACCATGTGGTTGGTAAGCAAGCTACTTACCACACAGCCACTCCTGCGCCTATTATTAGGAATTGCATAAAAAAAAATAATTGTGAAGATATTTGGTGTATTGAAGAAGTATAAGCAATTTATTGTGGATAGATTTTTACAGAAAAGAAAAAAATTCTGATATGGACCTCAAAGGGTTGTAATGTAATCACATATATATAATTACACTGGATAATGTAATCATATATATATTCCAACAAAGAATTGTCATGACTAGAATGCTTTGTTCATAGGTCTGCTTGATCAGGCAAGACAACAGCAACAACAAAAAACAGCAACAGGTGCAGGCACAGCTGTGTGGTTAAGAAGTTCATGCCAACTCATAAGGGCCAGTTTACCTGCTTCCTTGGCATATAAATTCCCCACCTGGACAGGATGCCGGTCCATTGCAGGATTACTCATTTTTGCCAGCTGAGTGGACTGGAGCAATGAAGCGTTTTGCTCAAGAACACAACACATTGCCCAGTCCAGGAAATGAAACTACTATCTTATGATCATGAGTCCAACACCCTAACCACTAAGCCATGCACCTCCACAAGAAGTTCTTTTAGCAACCACATTGTTTTGAGTTCAGTTCCACTGCATGGTACCATAGAATGTATCTTTTACTATAGCCCTGAACTGACCAATGCCTTGTGAATCAATTTGGAAACTGTGTGGTTGCCTGTTGTATATATATATGTGTGTGTTTTTTGTGTCTGTATGTGTGTGTATGCATATATATATGTGCATATTTTGGGGTTTGTCTCTCCCACTGTTTGACAACCAGTGTTGGTTTGTTTGCAGCTTCATGACTTTGTGTCCCGGTGATTGGAACAAGTAAAAGAATAAAAAAATAAAACAACAAAATCAACAATTCATGCTTGATGGAAGAATATGTTTAAACATCCAATAATAATCTGATGTTTTGAAGGTTAGTCTGGAATAAACATAATTTGAACATCTACATATTTTAATTATAGCCGAATTAAACAAAGCAATTCCTAATGAATTGTTTATTAAGTGCAGCCTTTCTCATAAAATGGAAGTCATAGACATTTATACACACATATAAATATGCACATGTGAATACAAATATATGTATACATACAATCGTCGTCGTTTAATGTCCGTTTTCCATGCTAGCATGGGTTGGACGATTTGACTGAGGACTGGTGGACCAGGAGGTGACACCAGGCTCCAATCTGATTTGGCAGAGTTTCTACAGCTGGATGCCCTTCCTAACGCCAACCACTCCGAGAGTGTAGTGGGTGTTTTACGTGCCACTAGCACGAGGGCCAGTCAGGCAGTACTGGCGACGGCCACGCTCAAAATGGTGTATTTTATGTGCCACCTGCACAGGAGCCAGTCCATCGGCACTGGCAACAATCTCGCTCGAATGTTTTTTCACGTGCCACTGGCGACGTTGGTAACGATCAACGGCCATGCTCGAAATGGTGTATTTTAGGTGTCACCTGCATAGGGGCCAGTCCATCGGCACGGGCATAAAAAAAAAATATATAAGTACCATGAAATATACATAACTATATATATATAACTATTTATTAAACTTTCCGTATTCCCGAGCGTCATACTAATACATCCTTTTGTTGTTTACACCACCTGTCCTCGTCTGTTGTTGCTTTTTTTCGTACATTCTCCCACATATTTATTAAATAGTATATAGTTATACAGAGCATTGCTTAATACTTGAAACATGTACTAATTTTGAACAAATACAGTTGAAAATAATGTTGAAATATCCTGATATTCTCTTACATCCCTATTTCAGGGATGACTGTCTCCTCTTCAGGGAAGATGCACCTTCATTTTGCAATATATCTAGAGAACTAGTAATCTAAATCAGTATGCATATAGAAGTAATTCATTTACATATAACATTAATAATTTGCCTGATTTGCTTATAATATGTTAGCCACATAATTAATTAATATATCTATGTAGAACACAATGCAATTCATAATACCTGAAACATATATAATGTTGATGAATCTGCAGTTATCTATTTGAAAACTTTGGCTGTGGAGATTGCAAATGATGTACAAACACCATATTGTTCCCTATAATAAATAGAAAAGCAATCCTCTTGCAATTTTGCTTCACAGCTAATTTGATTTATCTGTATGTTTCCACATATTTCATTTTATGTATATTTCTGGTAGAGTTTATAAGCAAGTTGTGAAGGAAGAAAATAAATTTTACAGTGAAGCAGTATTTTCTCATGGGCCAATAAATTGAGATAGAACAAACAGAAGGGAAAAGTGAAGCACTTCCTAGGGTAAGCAATGGTTAAGCTTGGAAGGGTAAGAACACTTATTTCTACCTTGGTCTAGGATAGCTAAGTTAAATTAAAAAAAAAAAAAAATTTAAGAACTGAAATATATTGAAATGTATAAAGATTACATATTTTATTCCAGTTTAGTTTGTTAGTCATTTGATGTAGTTTTCATTGAATTTTATGTACACTTAACAATTTAATCCATTTATAATAAAAGAACCAGTTTTAACCAATTTTAATTATCTTCTGATTTAGTGTTTTACAGGAAACTTTTAAAAACATCACTTTTATGGCAAAATTTATAAAGATATGTAATTTTATTTTGATATTTTTTCATTATTGAAGCGTTGAATTTCTAAAGTTCTACTCATAGATTACATTGTACTGACAATTTTACTAAAAGCAAACCATACTTTTATGAAAAAATTATAGTATGCATTGCTATTTTTAACACAATGTGATAGGAAATGAATTTAGATAGATAATATTTTGAATGAAAGTTAATAGCATTTGTGTAATTTGCTTTAGAGTTGAAGAGTGAGATTTTAAAATATTGTAAGTTTAATGAAAAAATGAGCGGTTATAACTGGTTGAGCTAAAAAGCTGTCAAACAAAGGGTCAACAGTTAATATCTTAACTTCAGCTTTGTAGTTTACTGTAAGTAATGCCTGAGGAAAACTAGTTAGGAATGACTTATGCATAAAAACAAATAGTTTAGTGGTGGAGGTTAATGTTAAATAATGTAGTGAAGCAAAAGAAATCAGTGAATTAATATTATGGTTGTAGTGAGGAGAAAACAATCATTAGCTATATGATTAATGATTAATGTAAAGATAGACAAGGGAAAAAATACTGTAATCCAAATTAAGTAAAAATTGAATAGGGACATGCAATGAACAGTGAGTCTGATCAGTGACAACTCCAGACATATTTCACTGTTATTAGACCTTAGCTGTGACTAATCTTTATTAGAAATTACCAGAATTTAGACAACTGAGGTATAAAAAGACTTTGACTTAATAAACATGGATATGCATAATAACTTAACAACTGGGGCATTCCCATAACTGAGCTAAGTCTCCTATCCTTTAGGTCACCATACTTGTAATAAAATATACTGTTTGTATGTTTAAATTGACTTTAAAAAAGGATGAGATTTTGGTAAAATAATTAGGTTTTTACTATTAAACTAGTGTTTTAGGCTGGTGGACTGGTAAAATCATTATATTACACTGTGTATCACGATTTTGTTCTTGGGTAGCAACTGTTATTTACTATTTGCTTACCCCCCAGAAACTATGAAAAATGGCTAATATTTCCTTCAAACTTTGTAGTTAAGGTGAAGCAACAGACAAGCAAATCTGTGGTATTGAGCAGAATATTTGCTATAATGATATCTCTGCTTCAGCAACTCAGTACTGAATGTTTGAAATGTAATGGAAAATATGTCAATTTCAAAACATTGATGTCCAGGTTACAAAAGCAAAATTTGAATGGAATAGTAGTCATTTCCTTTGGTTTCTAGCTAGAAGCAAATAGTAAATAACACTTACTGACCAAAGACAAAAAGAAAAGTAAAAATTTTGTTACAGTGTTATGGAGAAAAATACTTAGCAATATTTTTTCTGTTTTTTTATGTCCTGAGTCCAAATCTCACCAAGTCCTTGTTTCAGTTCTCCAGGTAAGATAAAATAAAGTATTGGGTTGGACAAAAAGTCTGTTTGGTTTTTTAAGTAAAAAGAAGATAAAAAAATTTAAACACACAGCAATTTATTCAGTCAATGATATAATTACTGTTTCATTCTTGTATCTTCTGCCAACATGTGGACATATCCATTATTCCCTTCTCAAAGAATTTCCTGTCTTTACTGGTGAAAAACTCTCTCTAGTGAACTTTTACATCCTCTACAGAGTTGAAGGTCTGTTCATTCAATGATTTGTGAAGAGACTAGAACAGGTAGAAATCTGAAGATGCAAGGTTGGGCAAATATGAAAGGGTTCAAAACTTCCCTGTCAAACCCCATTAACTCCTGCTGCATCTACAAAGAAATGTGTGGTCTGACATTGTCGTGATGAAAGACAATGTTCTCATACTTAGCTAGTGCTGGAGGCATCTGGTGGATCACTTCATTTAATTTGTCCAGCTGGTCACAATACATATTGATCTGATGGAGGCTACGTCACCACTAACTGAAACAACAGTTAGCTATTAATTAGCCATAGGTCAGTCCTAGCCAAGCAGACTTATGTTCAAGGGCAATCCAGTCTTCCCTATCATATCTTTTATTCAAACATAGTCCGTTTAGGAATACATGATTCAATGTAACCTCATTAAAAGAATATTAGGTGTGTTTTCAGAAAGATTTGACAACTATTTCTAGCGAATTGAGGAATCACTGAGAGGTTACACTGACACTTGGTAAGTATTTATATTAAGAGAATATAATTCTAATTCAGTTCCAATGTATGTGAAATATTTTAAAATTCATCTTCAGTAGTATATAAGACACTTGCCTGCAGCTGAAATATTCCTAGCATATAATCTAATGTAACGGTACCTGTCAATTTAACAATCAATAAATCACCCAACCAATATAACTGTCTATACACAAATATACATACTTACATACATACGCTGTACATACATATATGCATGTATGGATATGTATGTATGTATGTATGTATGTATGTATGTATGTGTGTGTATATTTGTGTATCTACACACACACACACACACACACACACACACACACACACACACACATATATATATATATATGCATATGTATGTATGTATGTATATATATATATGTATGTATATATATGTATGCATATATATATTTGTATGTGCATATACAGACACATGAAAATTTGTAATACACCCCCCCACACATCCATCGCCCCCCC
>NC_068982.1:149578392-149582744 GCF_001194135.2 Octopus bimaculoides | reverse complement strand
CCCCCCCCCCCCACAAAATCTATGTATTTATGTATAATATAGAGTGGTGGTGGTGGTATATAATATTCAATATTAAATATAGTTAATGCAGTGAGCTGGCAGAATCATTAGCATGTTTGGACAAAATGCTCAGTAGCGTCTCATCAGTCTTTATGTTCTTTGTTCAAATGTCACCGAGGTTGACTTTGCCTTTCATCTTTTCGGGGTTAATAAAATAATTACCAGTTGAGCACTAGGGTTGATGTAATTGGCTTCCCACTCCCTGAAATTGCAGGCCTCATGCCAAAATTTTAAAATTCATAATAAATACAGTTATTAAAATGTAAGAAGGGCAAACTTATTTGTTTTGTTTGTCTGATATAATTATTGGTGAAGAATGGCATCATTGAATGCAGATTTCCAATGGATTAATCACTACTTCACAACAATTTTGATGGGGAGAATGACAAGTGTCTGTTATTCAGAGCAAAACAAACATTGCAAAGGATTTCTTTTGAGAAACACCAAATTTACAAACAATATTTATATCTTTCAATGACAGCCATATGCATGTACATATGTCCATACATACATACATACATTCATTCATACATACATACATACATACATACATACATACATACATAATACATACATACATAATACATACATACATAATACATACATACATACAAACATACATACATACATACATACATAATACATACATAATACATACATAATACATACATACATACATACATACATACATACATACATACATGCATATGTATGTTTAATTAGGATGAATATTGTTACATGGTTGTGAAAAGGGAGAAAACTGTAAACCAGACTAGCAATATCTCCATCAGTGACTTGACTGTTTCCCTTATATCTGATGAGGGATGTTACAGGTATTTAGGGGGTTGATGAAAACATATCTTACAATGGCACCTGTAACAAAACATGTGTCACTAAAGAATATTACAGCCAAATAAAGGAAATTTGGACCTCAGACTCTCTGCATTCAATAAAACAGTGACCCACAATGTATTTGCAGTACTCATACTAACATTTGGGCTGCTGGATTGGACGATTGATGAGATCTGAGCCATTGATGTGAAAATCCCCAGAATACTAACAAGCACACATAATTTCTACATAAACAGTGATGCAGACTGCCTCTACCTAAAATGAAAACAAAGCAGCAGAGGGTTACCATCAATCCAAAATGCCTTTGAATGTTGTATCATATCCCTTTGTCAACATCTTTTAACCATCAAGTGTCGAAGTGCATCCCTTGACCAAGTTTACATGAGGCTGATAACATCATAAGACTTGGAAGGCAGCTCCTTCAACATTCCTTGTCTGATAACCTTAAATACATGCCCAAACAAGTTTCACAACTCTACCGCAATGTTTCATCAGATGAAAAGATGAGCCTATATGAGCAGAAGGCTATGCATGGATAGGTTAGTGGTTTGCAATCCAGGAACAAGAAATATCAACCAAATACCTGATGCACAAAAGGGATAGAAATTCAGGAAAAGCAGTAAAATGTGGCAACTGATGCAGACTTTGTGGAGTTAACACCAAAGATATCACTCACATCATAAGCAGTTGTTTGAAAATGTCATCGTAGTATTATCTACTGATGGGACAAGATGTTGTCACTAGGAGACACGATAATGAAATCTGTCAGAAGGATAATCCCAAGGACAAAGAAATAGGAACCCACTGTATGGTAGAAGCCATAGCCACTCATAATAAAAAGGAATACTGGTAGAATGTCCCAGAGAAAACCTCAATAAAATGTAAGCACAACAGATCTGATATAATGATTTGGGACAGAGAAGAGAAACTGTGCACAGCTGTGGAAATTAGCTGCCCAGCGGATGTTAACATAAAGCTGAAGATCAGTGAAAAAGAGAATACCTACACTGAACTATTGAGAAATCTGCAGTTACTCTATCCAGATTACAAGTTCAGGTTTATGCCTGTAATTATTGGGGCTCTGGGATATGTAACACACTGCCTAAATACCAATCAACAAAAATTAGGATTCTCAAAACCAGAAAGGAGAAAGCTTATTCAAAGACTACAGATCCAATCCATCACTGAAACTGTAAAAATCTGTAGAACTTTCCAGAAGTTTATCACTTAAATATATATGAGCATGTCTAGATATGCAAGTATATGCATATGAATGCATACATAAAACAAAACATACAAATCTGCACATATATATACATACATACATACATACATACATACAAAAATACCCTGTTGTTGATGTTGGAATTACAATGAAAGAACCCTGGATCTAGGTTAGAAACTGACTCCTTTTTCTATTGGCAAGAAATCTTGAAATAAAACAATGGACATATATACATACATACATACATTCATACATACATACATACATACATACATACATACATACATACATACATACATTTATGCATGGAGTTTCAGAATAACTATCTCACATAAGTTGGACATTCTCCATTTGGACAGGAATTTTTCCAATTTCTTTTTTGTATCATACACATCAAAATGATGGGGACAAGCCTTATATATCTAAAAAAGTTTTGAAATTTAAGTTTTTTTTTAAACGTTGCATTCCTCCCCTTCATATCTTCATGACAGCCATCACCATTAAAACTTCTTACTTCGTCATGTAATTATATCCCATATTCTGAATCACTATCCCCTGAAATCCATGTATCATATAGGCCCCATCCCCACTAAAACAACAACCACAACTAAAAGGATTTCTTTTTCATTATTTTTAATAATTTTATTATATTCCAACATTTGGAGTTCACAATTCAAAAGAAAAATTATTTTCTCCCTTTCATCATAAATTTCCCACACACAGTATTTGGACATGGAAACATGAACACACACTCATACACACATACACACACACGTATAAATAACAACAACAACAACAACAACAACAACAACAACAATAGTAATAATCAGTTAAAATCCTGGGGAAGTAACAGGTAAATAAAATTTAATTCTGTATGTTTACAGCTGTTTCATAATTCAATTTCATTTGTATCATTGACACTGATTTGAAGGGATATACACATTGTACACACTTCACATACCCCTTGTATACATATATGCATGCACATTTTTATAGTGGATGCTTATGTTTACAAAAGAGCTTTTTAAAATTCCAATTTGCCTCTCTAGTGTAAAATGGCTTGATTTGATCTAATGCATTAGAGATAAATCTGGAATATGCTCTGAAGAGTAATTCTAGTTGTTACACTGTTATGTGCCTATACAATTGTATGTGTGCACATATATATATAGTCAACTGGCTTCTTTCAGTTTCCATCTATCAAATGAGTCAGGTCAGAATATTTAAGTTTCCAAAAGCACTTGTAGCCCTAGTCATTTGTGGGATGAATAAAATGAACATGGTGTCAGTTGGAAAACTAAGATAGGTATATCTTACAAAAATCTGAAATTTTGAGCACACTTCTACCCCATACTTTTGCATGGGGAAGAAGCATGGACTTCTTACAACAGACATATAAAGAAACTTGAAACCTTTCACATGTGCTGTCTGTGCAATATCTGCAACATAAAATGTCAAGATAAGATATCAATGTCAAAATTTAAGAAAAATGCAATGTCTCCAGTGAAAGCATGCTATTGAGAATTCAATGCAGATGGGCAGCACATGCTGTTCAAATGCTAAATCTCTTCTATAAGGCCAACAAGTAGAGAGATTCCATGGTAAAGGAAAACGCCTGCAAGGGTATAAGGATACATTGAGACAATCACGAAAATAACAGGCAAAATCAAAATCATCATTGTCCCTATTGTGACTTCATAGCAAAATCCAAACCTGGACTCAAATTACATTAATGCATCCAATGAAAATAGATGCAGCTTCTTTTTTAATCATGCTAGCTCTAAAATCTCTCTAAGAGATCAGTGTAGTAGTTGTACTGACAAGTAATATTTGTAGCCACTTTAACATGGCTGTTCTTTCGAACGGACTCTACTGTGAATTTTTTAACCCCAAGAGGATATCTGTAGCTGGTTAACAAATCACAGCTGCATCTGATAAAATTGCGAGCAGGAGAGCGAACCCATACCATCTCCTAGTGACAGGACTAGTAGACCAGTCCTAGTTTCAGGCTATTTCTGCCACTCCTCAGTACTGGACACCTCGTCTCCTAGAGATGATAGCAGCTCACTGCTACACACACACAATATATATATATATATATATATATATATATATACTCTTTTACTTGTTTCAGTCATTTGATTGTGGCCATGCTGGAGCACCGCCTTTAGTCAAGCAAATCGACCCCGGGACTTATTCTTTATAAGCCTAGTAC
>NC_068982.1:149571376-149576256 GCF_001194135.2 Octopus bimaculoides | reverse complement strand
ATCATCATCATCATCATCATCATCATCATCATCATCATCATCATCATCATCATCATCATCATCATCATCATCATTATTATTATTATTATTATTATTATTATTATTATTATTAAGGCAGTGAGCTGGCAGAACTGTTAGCATAATGGGTGAAATGCTCAGTGATATTTCTCCTCTTGCTACGTTCTGAGTTCAAATTCCATTGGGGTCAACTTTGCCTTTCATCCTTTTGGGGTCAATAAATTAAGTATCAGTTGAGTACTGGGGTTGATGTAATTGACTCAACCTCTCCCCTCAAAATTTCAGGCCTGCGCTTATTGTAGAAAGGATTTTTATTATTATTATTATTATCATTATCATCATTATTTTCTAATTACAGTGATATATATTATTAGATACCAATATATTATTTTATATTACATCTTTGACATGACCACAGATACTCTGTTTCCGTCTATCCTAAAAAAAAATGTATTTTTAATACAAATAGAGAAAGAACTTTGAAAGAAAGCACAATAAAGAAAATCTTAATCTTCTATCAGCAGCCACATATTTATTATGGACACCTTATTTTATTATTTATAAAAATCTTTGCTTTTAATCAAACAATTCTTTTCATGAATAGCTTTTAATATAAAAAAATACTGACAGAACAAAAAAACAAAAAAAAAACAAAAAAACAAACCCAAAATAAATGCATAGCTGAATATGAAATCAAGTAGAATGTTACAGTATTTGTGTCTGAATTTAGAATGTCTGCAACAACGACTGATGCCAATTCTGAAATGGCAGTCTGCTTTCTGAAAACTTGCAATATCATTGGAGAAAAGATGTGATGATAGCCAGAGCGAAAACATGTTGAATCTCAACTCATTTCCTCTATTTCATTTCCTTTATTTCATTTCCAATTTTTTTTCTGTCTATGTTGTCCATTTAGTGGTGAGTAGGCATAACACAGATGACTTTTTGTTTCTTCAGCAATAACTAGAACTCGTTTACCTGTGTGGTCAAGAAGTTTGCTTTCCAAACAAATGGTCGCAGGTTCAGTCCCACTGCATCTTGGGCAGATGTCTCTTACTATAGTCCTAGTAGCCCTGGGCCAACCAAAGCCTCCTGAGTGCATTTGGCTGATGAAAACTGAAAGAAGCCCTTCATGTATACATACATACATAAATACACACACACATATATATATATTGTGGTACCTGTGCCAGTGGAGCACTAACAGTATCGTCCGAGCGTGATCATTGCGAGAGCAGCTGTCTGGCTTCCGTGCTAGTGGCACATAAATAGCACCATTTGAGTGTGATTGTTACCAGCGTCGCCTTACTGGCACTTGTGCCAGTGGCATGTTAGAAAATCATTTGAGCGAGGTCGTTGCCAGTGCTGCTGGACTGGTTCCTGTGCAGATGGTATATAAAAAACACCATTTTGAGTGTGGCCGTTGCCAGCACCGCCAGACTGGCCCTCGTGCCAGTGGCACATAAAAAGCACCCACTACACTCTCAGAGTGGTTGGCATTAGGAAGAGCATCCAGCAGTAGAAACTCTGCCAGATCAGATTGGAGTCTGGTGTAGCCATCTGGTTCGCCAATCCCCAGTCAAATCGTCCAATCCATGCTAGCATGGAAAGTGGACGTTAAATGAAATGATGATGATGATGATATATATATGTTCATCATCATCATTTAGCTTCCGCTTTCTGTGCTGGCGTGAGTTAGATGGTTTGACTGGAATTGGTAAGTCGGAGTGCTGTGCCAAGCTTCAGTCTGATTTTGGTTTGGTTTCCTACTGCCAACTACTCTGAGAGTGTAGTGGGTGCCTTTTACATGTCACTGGCATGGTTGCTGTTATGTTTCACTGACATGGATGCTTTTACGTGTTACCGGCACCAAGTCACAAATGTGATTTCAACTTGGCTTGATGAATCTTCTCAAGCACAGCAAATTGCCAAAGGTCTTGATCACTCGTCATCGCCCCTGTGAGACCCAACATTCAATGATCATGCTTCACCACCTTGTCCCATGTCTTCCTGGGCCTACCTTTTCCACAGGTTCCTTCCACAGTTAGACATCGGCACTTCTTTATGCAGCTCTCCTCATCCATATGCATCACGTGACCATACCAGTGCAATGGTGTCTATTACATATCACATCTGATGCCTCTTATGCTCAGTTTTTCTCTCAAGATGCTTACACTCTGTCGTACATGACTACTGACACACACATATATATATACGCACATAAAAGACACCATTTCGAGCGTGGCCGTTTTCGTGCGGGTGACACGTAAAAGCACCCACTACACTCTCTGAGTGGTTGGCGTTAGGAAGGGCATCCAGCTGTAGAAACTCTGCCAAATTAGATTGGAGCCTGGTGTTGCCATCCGGTTTCACCAGTCCTCAGTCAAATCGTCCAACCCATGCTAGCATGGAAAGCGGACGTTAAACGACGACGATGATGATGATGATATATATATATACATATATATATATAGATAGATAGTTTTACATATATATATACACACACACTATATATATCTAGCTAGCTATACTCACACATATATGATTGGTTTCTTTCAGTTTCCATCTATCAAATCTACTCCCAAGGCTGGGGTTATAGTAGAAGACGCTTGCCTATACTGGGATGCAGTGGGGCTGAACCCAAGACCACATGGTTGGCAAGCCACATTGACACCTACATTGTTGTTTAAACCCAGCTCAGCCCTAATTCAGTAAACTTATAATAAAAGGCATTCTAGACAAAACAATACTACAATTTTATTTGCCTGGGACTAGATCGTCCAAAGTGTTCTTCCTTTTTGCAGAGAATGTGATGTAAAGGAGACTGACAGCTATTTCAAACAGGTCAAGTCACTGCATAGAAATTTCCCTCAGATTGTGAGAAATCCTTTCTTGTTAACAGAAACAAAAGCTCTCTGAATTTCTTCCAATCTACTTTTAGTCTGGCATCTGTGATTTTTCTATGATTTCTCTATGATTTTTTTCCCTGCCTCAACATTAATTATATCACTTCAGTATGAGAAGCTATTAACTATATCTATTGTACTGAGTGGTTTATAGACTTCATTTCATTAGTAATTTTACTAATAGCTACCACTGATGCCATGGGTTGTTCGTATGTGTGTGTGTGTGTATGTGTGTGTGTGTATGTGTGTGTGTGTGTGTGTGTATGTGTGTATGTGTGTGTGCATGTGCATGTACATACATGCAATATACTATATTTAATGTCATCAGATGTAGCGTGTGATTAGAATCAATGTCTAGATTCTTCTGTAGTGAATATTTTTGTAAAAAAACTAAGGATAGAATAGAAGACAGGATTGTTCTCAAACTAGCTAGAGAAGCCTCTATATGGTTGCTTGACCTGACTGAAACAGCAGCCAAATATCTGTCACATTGCACTCAACTTAAAAAAAAACAAAACTGAAGAACACTCTAGACAATATGTCCTTGATAAGGAAAATGATGTGGTAGTCATAGTTGGAATGTCTTTGATCATAAGTATGCTGAATCATTTCCGGTCTGGCATAACACAATAAAGGATTTCTCAGAGTACAAATGACAAACTTCTTATTGCTTTTCTCTATATCAATAAAAGCATTTTATTTGAACATTGCAAATGAATGAATCACTCATTAATTATACATTAATCCTAATCCTTCCAGTGTTGAATTATTACTATTCAGATCACATATTCATATAACCAAGCAGAGTGAACACCTGAAAGTTAAGTATCTTGGCCATGGACAAGTATCTTGGACATAGTATCATACCAAAGGAGTATAAATATCCACTTTTTGCTCTTTAATTCAATTTGCAGTTGATTCTTCTCATATTATTATTTTACAATATAAGGCAGCGAGCTGGCAGAATCATTAGCATGCCAGGTGAAGTGCTTAGTGGTATTTTGTCTGCCACTACGTTCTGAGTTCAAATTCTGTTGAGGTTGACTTTGCATTTCATCCTTTCGGGGTTGATGAAATAAATACCAGTTATACACTGGGATCAATGTAATTGACTATCCCTCCTCCTCAAAATTTTCAGGCCTTGTGCCTACAGGAGGGAGGATTATTATTTTACAACTGGCAATATACACACAGGCATTTTACAACACATACATACCTACACACATACTGAATCTGGGTTTGTTTGCTCATTCCTGGGCTCACTGCTGGTGTTTCCCTTCCTGCTGATCTACATGCCTACCTCTCAGTACTCTCAACACTTTCCATTTGTACAAGCTACCAATGTACTGGTACCACTATGGAAAGCTGGCAACACACACTCCCTCAATATATATATACATATATATATATATATAGGCACAGGAGTGGCTGTGTGGTAAGTAGCTTGCTTACCAACCACATGGTTCCAGGTTCATTCCCACTGTATGGCACCTTGGGCAAGTGTCTTCTACTATAGCCTCGGGCTGACCAAAGCCTTGTGAGTGGATTTGGTAGACGGAAACTGAAGGAAGCCCGTCGTATATATGTATATATATATATATGTATGCATGTGTATATGTTTGTATGTCTGTGTTTGTTCCCCCAACATCGCTTGACAACCGATGCTGGTGTGTTTATATTCCCGTGATTTAGCAGTTTGGCAAAAGAGACCGATAGAATAAGTACTAGGCATCCAAAGAATAAGTCCTGGGGTCAATTTGCTCAACTAAAGGCGGTGCTCCAGCATGGCCGCAGTCAAATGACTGAAACAAGTAAAAGAGTAAA
The DNA here is from genome assembly GCF_001194135.2 of Octopus bimaculoides. Taxonomy (NCBI): domain Eukaryota; kingdom Metazoa; phylum Mollusca; class Cephalopoda; order Octopoda; family Octopodidae; genus Octopus; species Octopus bimaculoides. Next base: position 149,571,508 of record NC_068982.1, on the reverse strand, counting down.
AGAGATATATATATCTCTTTTACTCTTTTACTTGTTTCAGTCATTTGACTGCGGCCATGCTGGAGCACCGCCTTTAGTTGAGCAAATTGACCCCAGGACTTATTCTTTGGATGCCTAGTACTTATTCTATCG
>NC_068982.1:149557242-149571204 GCF_001194135.2 Octopus bimaculoides | reverse complement strand
ATATATATATATATATAGTCAATCCAAACATGAACAAACAAGAAAAAACAACAACGCGAGTACGTGGAATAAGTACAGTGTTATTGGACACTCAGGAAAGGAAAGAAAAGAAAGAGGATTTCACGTTTTGAGCAGAGCTCTTCATCAGAAATATAGAAAAAGTACAAGGAAGGGAAGACGGAGATAGAAAATCGCCAACGATACACATGCAGTCACATATTGAAACGATGAGCTTCTTTCACTTTCCATCTACCAAATCAACTCAAAAGGCTTTGATTGGCCTGAGGCTATAGTAGAAGACACTTGCCCAAGGTGCCATGCAGTGGAACTGAACCCGGAACCATGTGGTTAGGAAACAAGCTTCTTACCACACAACCATTTATATATGTATATGTACACACACACACACACATGCTTATATACATGCATATTCAAGAAGACTTGTCCTTCGCAGCAGATTTGTTAATGCTGCGTCTCCATGCCTGCTGAAGAGAATTGGCCTGCAAGAGGCCTATGCTGGTGCTGTGTAAAAGTATCTGTCCTGGTGCCATGCAAAAAGCACCCAGCACAATCTGTAAAGAGGTTGGCACTAGGAGTGGCATCCAGTCGTAGAAACCAAGCCAAATCAGACTGGAACTTGGAGCAGCTCTCCTGCTTACCAGCTCTGGTCAAACTATCCAACCCATGCCAGGCATAAAAAACAGACGTTAAATGATGATGATGATGATGATGATGATGATGATGCATATATACATGCATAGTTCTAGTTTGAGTAACAAGCTATTAGATAAACTGAATGCCAACAAGTATATATGTATAAGCATGTAAGATCTTGCAATTTGTATACATACATACATACATACACAGTCACACATCATCATCATCATCATCATCATCATCATCATCATTACCATTATATTACTTTCATGTTCCATGCTGGCATGGGTTGGGTGGTTTGACAGCATCCATACATAAATGCATGGAGCATACACATGCACACTCTCATGCGCACACTCTCATACGCACACTCACATAACCTTCATGGCCACACACATACACTCACACTCACCCATACACACATTATCCTCACATACACACAAATGCTTACACACAGTCACCTTATCCAGATTACTGATGTCACCTTAGCCATCCTTGTCTTTAACCTCTTCCTTCCTTCCAGTCATTTCAACATGTGCAACCATTTCTTTTTCCATCTGTTTTCTCTCCTTATTCCTTTCTGTAGAAGAGCATCATAGGCTTGAAATGTCAAAGACCCTTCCATTTTCCCAAAGCATCAAATTAATACACCCTGTTTGTTGTTCCTCACCTGTCTCTGTCTTTTGTCTTTTTTGGTTCTTTTTTTGTACAATTTTGAACACACACACACACACACACACACACTTCATCATCATCATTATCAACATTTAATGTCTGTTTGCCATGCTGGCTTGAGCTGGATGGTTTGATAAGAGCTGGCAAGAAGGCTGTAAATAAAAATAATAAATGCGCCCTTTTAAAGCCTAGCCAGGCTCATGGGCCCTGTTTCCCGGTTTCAATGGCATATGTGTTCCCCAGCTGGACTGGACGCCAGTCCATCACAGCGTTACTCATTTTTGCCAGCTAAGTGAACTGGAGCAACGTGAAATGAAGTGTTTTGCTCAAGAACACAACACGTCACCTGGTCCAGGAATCGAAACCACAATCTTACGATCATGATGCTGACACCCTAACCACTAAGCCACACACCTCCATGCAAGAAGGCTGTACCAAGCTTTATTGTCTGTTATAGTCTGTTTCTATGGTTGGACACCCTTCCTATATCTATCATTTTCGTGGGTCACTGCAGTGAGGATGCTTGTCTAGCTTCAATATGTATTGTGTTTTTACCATATATATTGGATTTTATCTCAGACAATTCTACAACACCATGCCTTCTAACGGGATGTATGCATCTAGTATGATACATAGATGGTGATTTTAATTTAATGCTTTTTCAGTTATGTACGCTGAGTCTGTTTACAGCCTGGCAAGCTTCCACAATACCTGTGAGTATTCTATTCTCTTTTTTCTTTAAATCATGGCATGTATTTTATTTAAGTAGGTAAAATCTTGGTGCATGGCATCAACAAACCTCAAAAAAAGCAAAACACAGCTGTAATTCTCATGAGTCATTGCAGTGATGATGTTCATCTTTGCTCCAATATATATTTTGTTTTTAAAAAAACAAACCTTTGGTGAGATTTTATCTCAGAGAACTCAACAGCATCATACCGTCAAAGAATGTATATACATTTAGTATAATACATAGATGATGATATATGTATATATATATACAGTTTGTCTTTGTTTATCTCTCTCCTTCATCTTCCCCTTCTCTTTTTCTCTCTCTCTCTTTTTTGCCTAATAACTCTATTTTTGTCTTTGTCCCAACCACCACATCTGTTGCCACCACTACCACCACTACCACTGCTGCCACCCTTGCCACTGTTGCCACCGCTGCCACCACTACCATCCTGTTGCCATTAGTTTTTCTTACTTTCTTACTTTCTAATTATCTCCTTTTTACTTTTTCCAAGCAAAAATCTTTCCAGAAAGAAATGATGCAACTTTATTTCAGTATTAGAAGAAAGCAAATCACAGAAACATCAACAAAACTAAATAAAAACAACACACACACACACACACACACACACACACACACACACACACACACACACACACACACACAGGCACGCACAAACACACACACACATACACACACACATACACACACACAAGCATGAACATGCACACATATATGCATATATATATGTGTGTGTGTGAGTGAATATAAGCATATATATATACATGTAAGTATACATGTCTGTATATGTGTATGTATGCATATGTACATGTATGTATGAGTGTATATATGTATGTATGAGTGTAAATATGTATGTATGTATCTGTATACATATGTATGTGTATGTATGTATCTGTATATATATGTATGTATGTATGTACGTATGATATACATCTGTGAGCAGTGAATTGAAAACCAATCAAAGAGCGGTAAGAAAGAAATCATTTCAAGCAATTCTCTTAGTTATATTGCAAAGAGTGAAATAAATAGTAAGTAAAAAGAAAATTAACTTAATTGGTTTACTTCATTTTCTTTCCTTATGCAGTCTTCTTCATCCAATCCATCCTTGTTAAGAATGGTGTAGTGGGAGGTTTTTGTATTTTTTTTTTCACACTTATGCAAAGCAATCTATGTTGCAGATTCATTTGGAGTTTGTCTGGACAAAGGGATGTATATGTGTGTGTCTGTGTATGTATATATCTATACACGCATATATCACAAGAGCCGCCACCGACACCACCACCACCACCACCACCATCATCATTTAAACTTCTGTTTTCCTTGCTGGTATGGGTTGGATGGCTTGACAGGAGCCAGTAAGGTCAGGAGCTGCACCAGGTTTCATAGTCCGTTTTGGCTTAGTTTCTATAGCTGGATGCCCTTCCTGACTCTCACCACTCCACAGAGTGTACTGGGTGCTTTTTACATGGCACCAGCACCAGTCCTTTATATGTGGCACCTCACTAGTGTTTTTTTTTTTATGTGGAACCAGTACCACGGATTTTATGGGCTTTTATAAAAAAAATATGTATGTATATACAGAAAGGGAACCTGTGGAAGAAGTAGACCCAGGAAGACCTCGGATGAGGTGGTGAAGCATGACCTTCAAACGAGTTGATGACAAGCGACCGAGACCTCTGAAGATATGCTGTGCTTAAGAAGACCCGGCAAACCAAGTGACACCGTAACCGTGGCCTATGCCAGTGCAGCCCATTTAAGAGTACCCTTTAATCAGCAAGCAATAAACTGTGCTTGAGAAGACCTGTTGAGTCAAGTGAAATCATTGTTGTGGCCGATGCCACTACCACCTGACTGGCTTCCGTACTGGTGTCATGTAAAAAGCACCATTCGAGCATGGTTGTTGCCAGTACCACCTGACTGGCCCTCATGCTGGTGGCACGTAAAAAGCACCCACTACACTGAGAGTGGTTGGTGTCAGGCAGGGCATCCAGCTGTAGAAACCATGCCAGATCAGATTGGAGCCTGGTACAGTCCTAGGTCAAATCGCCCAACCCATGCCACTATGGAAAGCGGATGTTAAACAACGATGATGATGATGATGATGATATAGATATATACTTATACATTTATACATGTGTGGAGGTGTGTGGCATAATGGTTAGGGTGCTGCACGCATGATTGTAATATCGTGGTTGCAGTTTTACATTCTGAGTTCAAATTCCGCCGAGGTTGACTTTGCCTTTCATCCTTTCAGGGTCGATAAATTAAGTACCAGTTGTGTACTGCTGTCATTCTAATCAACTGGCCCCTTCCCCCAAAATTTCGGGCCTTGTGCCTAGAGTAGAAAAGAATATTGTGGTTGCAGTTCCTCACCAGTTGATGCATTATGTTCTTGAGCAAAACATTTCATTTCACATTGCACCAGTCCACTCAGCTGGCAAAAGTCAGTAATCCTGTGATGGACTGGGGTCCCTTCCACTGGGGAATACACATGACACAAAATCTAAGAAACTGGTCTTATGAGCCAATGGCTCGGGAAGGACTTTTGATCCTTTTTAATTTATGCATTTATGTATATGCAAATATCTATCTGTCCATCTATCTGTCTGTCTGTCTATCTATCTATATATGTATTTATATATATATATATATATATATATACACACATATATATGCATACACACATATGTGTATATATTTTTGTGCTTGTGTGTGCATGTGTATGTATATGTATATATGTACATGCACACTCACATACATATATGTGTGTATATATGTATGTGCATATGCATGCATGCAGGTATCTGTGAATGTTTAAGAAGTTCACTACACAACCATTATGTCTGGGTTTGATTTGACTGTGTGACATCTTGAGCTAATTTCCTATTTTTCATGTTAATAAAGATCTTGAAAGTTAATAAAGACGTCCAAAGTTAACAAATACTGAATGAGAATGCCCTAACAATACTTATACATGCTAGTATTACTATTTCTAGAAGAGGCATGGGCAACTTTTTCAAGAAACAGGCTGCATAAAGACATAGCTCATCATGAGGTGGGTCATATCACTATGTATATATATGTATGTACATATATATAGATAGATAGATAGTTTTATATATATATATATACATATATATATATATACACACACACATATATATATAACTATATATCTATCTATATATCTAGCTATATATAGGTAATTTTTCCTTAGGCTTGCTGTTCAGAAAGTCTCACAGCCAACATGCAGCATGTGGCCCACAGTTTGCCAGTGACTGATCTAGAACAGTCTCAACTGGGGCCCATATGACCCTTAAGGGTCCACATAAGATTTGTTGTAAAAATTTATCTGCAATAAATTATACTTCTACAATACACAAAATGTTTTAACAATTTTTTTATACAATTCCTAATAATATCTAACTATAAAAATATAAGAGGAGGTTTTTTTAACATCAAATGGCTATGAGGCTTCAGTAGAGTAAAAACAGGAATCAAAGGGGTCTATAACTGAAAAATGGTTGAGAAACATTGATCTAGAACATACTGGTGTCTGTCCTCAACACTAATCTGTCAATGTCTTTACACAAATGGCTGAGCGTTGCTCCAGCTGAGGTAATTACAAGTTGGATGATAGACACCTTCCTTAATGCTCATAACATCTTTAATTCAACAAGTAGGTCAGTGTAATTCCCAATCTTTCACCTTAGATTTTGCTCAACATTAAAATCATTTCAGTATGCTTTGTTGATAACAAGTATGTTATTGTCATTTGTTTTGTCACCAAAATTGATATCAGGTTTATTATGTTATCTGACGGTCTATCTATATGCTAAAGTTCCATAGTATTTTCACATAGTATTTTCAAAGACTGATAAATGTTTATAAAGAGTATCTAGAGTTTTTTTTCTTTCCTGGAATTAGTTAAAATTGGGTGGATAAGTTTATATAAAACAGCTCTGTTATGTTACTATGTGTCCAAGTTTTTTAGGTTGTGAGCTTGCAGAATCATTAGCATGCTGGATAAAATGCTTAGCAGCATTTCATCCATCTTTATGTTCCAAGTTCAAATTCCACTGAGGTTGACTTTGTCTTTTTCCTACCGGGTGCTGATAGAATAAGTACCAGTTGAGCACTGGGGTTGATGTAATCAACTTATTCCCTCCCTTGAACTTGCTGGCCTTGTGCCAAAATTTGAAACCAATATGTGTCCAAGTATCTTCTGTTATAATTTAGATGACAATTTATTCACCAGAAACTACAAACTATCTATTCAAAATATATTTACATGTTCAAGGATTATTCATATTTGCTGCAGAAAGAAAAAAACTTTTATAACTTAAATTTTTCATCTATTGCATTACCGGTATGGAACTGGCTGGTTCCAATTGCCTTGGTTCCTCTCAAAATTCACATACTCAATTATATGCCTAACTGGAAGTTGTTTACACAACAGCTCAAACCGAAATAGACATTTGCTAATCTGAAAGCACTGGCCATCATAATTAATTATATAAGAATTGAAAGAACCAATTAAGCAATAGCTCAAAATCATTAGTTCTGCACCAAATCTCTTGCAGTCCTTTATGCATTGAGATTATACTATTTTGCATTTCATCCTCCGGGGTTTAATAAAATAAGTACCAAAGAAGTATTGGAATAAATGCAATCAACTTCTGCCAAATGTATATCACTGGATCATAATAACATGGCTGGTAGTTGGTGAGTGAGTGGCCCACATTTAAGCCTGTGACTATCACATCTGATAGTTTCCCACTAACTAAAAACACATTAACCATCTTCACTAGATGGAAATTTAAATTTAAAACAGAAGTAGTTGATTAATTGCCAGTTATTGTTTAATTTTTCACTTGATCCAAATTTAAAAACATTTAAAGCATAAGAATGTATTACACACACACACACGTGTGTGTGTGTGTGTGCATGCATACACACACACATATATATAATGTATATGTGTATATATCTAAACTTCTCTCTCTTTCTGTGTATATATATATATATATATATTATACACACACACACACACACACACACACACACACACACACATATACACATACATATATAGATATATGTGTGTGTGTGCTGAAGATTCTTTTCAAAAATCATTTTATACCAAGATTCTCATCTATTTGGATTACCGCTATACATGCACCATGTGCATATTTTAATATCCTCATTGATTCTGATATGGACATACTACCTCGGATGTACATTTATGTATTTATATATTTGTATATTTATATATTTTTATATGATATCATGTATATATGAATGCACCTATGTATGAGGTGGAATCCGATGCTTTGAAATGTATTGAGTGAATATGAACACTGACCTTTGAAATTTGTTCTCTCTTTCTTAGTTATATATATATATATATATATGTGTGTGTGTGTGTGTGTGTGTGTGTGTGTGTGTGTGTGTGTGTGTGTGTGTGTGTGTGTGTGTGTTTGTGTGCATGTGTGTGTGTGTATATATATATATATATATATATTACATACACAAATAAGAGGAATGACCAGCAAAAGTGGACTTCTATATGTTAGAAATAGATGCCGAATCATCTAACCAGGAAGAATATGTTCTCAGCAAAATTTCAGCGAGACGACAGACTGTTAAAGGGCAATATGCTGGACCACTGGTTTTAATTGATTAATATCAATTTCTACCCTTATTATTAAATTTTATATTTATATATATATATATATATATATATATATACACATATATGTATATATGTATGTATGTATATATATAGATATATATACACACACAGAAGCCTGGAGATGCTATGCACTTCAAATAAAGTTAGACACAATATACAGGTGGGTTGAAGGACAATAGCATGCAGTTTAATGCATATGAAACTGGAAACCATGATGTTCTTCTGAAAGACATTTGTCCTTGGCTGTTTTGAGAATTGCTCCCATCCATAGTCAATCCAGCAAAGCTACAGGTCAGTTACAGGGAATGGCAGAAAAAGTTATATCTCTGTCCCTGGAACAAGGGTGAGAAAAATATGCAGTGACATGCTTCTGGAAAATCCTGGAAGGACTTGTACTGAGCTCTGGCATTGAAAGTTACACAAACAACCCGAACGGGGTGCTACTGTATAAATCCAAAGATCCCACTATCACCATCAAGATGCAGGACCAGATACTGCAACAGTTTGGGTTTCAATGGCTCACAGCTCTTCAATATCCTCTCAAAAAGCCTGAGAAACCCACATGGAGTGGATGTAGGTCTCTTCAAGACAAATCTGGATCCCCTCCAGTCAAGCGTTGCAGTTGAACCAACCTCACAGTAGGAGACACAAATGAGGGCAACAACATCAGATTCCCTCATTCACAAAATGTTGCATATCAGAGGAAGTTTCAAGTAATGAAAGTGTAGTAAAATTGGTGACTGTACCCCAGCATGGTCGCAGCTCTGAGCTGAAACTAGTAGAATATATTTTTTATGCATATAAGTGCATTTACCTATATGTTTGAGAAGAAGAAGTGATTAAATCCTAATGAAAAATTAAATTACACTGGATCAATTGATTCAATATTCAAGCTTTTTGAGAATGTCATCATGGGCCCAAGGTTAGAGTGAGACAAAATACACATAAATATAGAAGTCTATACATTTATTTATTCATAAGCCATGCTATATTGGTACTGTAGTAATTATTCAAACTAATTGACTAACTTGTTATTTTGATTCTTACATCAGATTCACTTTGCTGTTACATTATGGTTTTTATGGCTGTTAGGTAAATCCTGTAAATACCAACTTGTTCATTATGAATTTCCTGTTCTTCCAGTCTATCATCAAGTCTATTCTTAAACTGGTTAGTTTTCTTTAACTCGGCAACTTCTATTGGTAATTGATTCTAGTTTTTAATGTACCTCGTTTGAGAAGATTTGCTGTTTTAGCTTGTTGGATTGCTTCTTAAATAATTTATATATAAATGGCTTCTTGCTGATGACTGATAGAATTCCTAGTTTTAATCTTGGTTGATGTTGACTTTTTCTGTTTCTATCTTACATAAATATATCCTATCTCTTCTCTTTTATATCCATGGAACATTGAGAGAAAATTTAGTACTTTCAGCCTAATCTTATATTGTAGGTTTATACAAAATTTCTATTAATATGATGGCATTTGCTGTTTGTTTTCTACATGAATTTGATAGCTGATGTAATCTCGTTCCAATATAATGTTTCCTGTTGCTATATTTGAAACATAATATCATCAAGATCATGGAAAGTATTGTAAGGGTTATTTTTGTTGATCACCGGAAAAAAATTTCTTTAATGTTCCAGGAGTGATGTTAGGTTTCTTGGTTATACCAGCAGTATGTCTGTGTTTTGAACCTTCAGATATTTATATTTTCAGTAGTTACTTAATCCTAGATTAGTCCCAATTGGATAGACCAATAATTATTAAGAGCATTTTATTTGTAAGTAGTTGATCTTTTTGTACACCTAGAACTACATTTTCTAACGCATCCTTCCTTTTCATTGTTTATGGTGGTAGAATTTGATTCTAGTAGAGTTTGGGCTGTTATTTCTAGTGGGTTGAGGGATCATGGAAATGCAGCCCTTGTTGGTTCATCTTATTGTTTGTATTTTCAGTTCAAAAATTACATTTGGGTTGTCAGATTCTATGATGGAATCTCATTCTTATCATTCTTAGATATACGCAGGAGGATGAATTAATAAATAAAATGAGTTCCAATGGACCTGATCGACCTGTCAGAGAAAGCAGCTAAATCCCCCTATACTTATACCTTACTATCTTAAAAATAAGGCACAGTGGTACAGTGCAATGAAGCAGTTTGATTCACAACTGATTAACATATTAACAGGACATATTTTGGTTAAAAGGACACATTAGGTACAGTGTGGCTACTTTGTTAAGAAATTTGCTTCACAACTAGATGCTTTTGGGTTCAAATTCACTTCACAACACTTTGGGCAAGTGTCTTCTATCATAACTTTGAGTTGAATGAAGCTTTGTGATTGAAATTTGGTAGATGGAAACAACGTGAGTAAGTGGACTATACTTGCTTTTGTTGGGGTAGACATACACTCAGCCCAGTTTGTTGTAAGTATCTGATCCATGGGTGCCTTTAGTAGAGTCATCATCATTTAACATCTGTTTTCCATGCTGGCATGAGTTAGATGCTTTGACTGGAGTTTATAAGCAGAAAATCTGCAACAGGTTCCAGTCACCTGTTTTGGCTTGGTTTCTGTGCCCTTCCTAATGCCAACCACTTAAGAGACTGCACTGAGTATTTTATATGTGTCACTGGCATGAGTGCTCAAAAGAAATAAAAAAGAAGAAAGGATGCTTACAGTTACCAAGCTTTTCATTATAGGTCTACTTTATCGGAATGACCTGGCTGCTACAAGCAACCATTGGAACTGAATTAAAAGATAAAATCATAATTGCAGTAAAAAATGAATTGATATTTAATGTAAAATGAGAAAAAGTTATTTGAAAACAGATATAAAAAATGAAAAATAAAAGACAACAACTCTGAGGTTATTTACTCAGAGACAGCATCTGCTGGCAAAACAATATACAACCCTTTAGTGTTCAGATTACTGTGTCAAATGCAATGCTTATTCATTCATATTGTTTTGAATTAATCATGTATTATCTCATAGTTTTCATATTTCAATGATGTGATTGTTTTTCTTTTAGAATGATATAGTAAAGTAGGCATGAGCAGCTAGATATGATCAGTTTTGAACATTTAAGCCAGTTTAGATGGTAATGGGTTAAATTTATGCTATCATATTTAATGTAGTGAACATGAGATATTTAATAAGAAATATTTACACATTTATAAAAGACAGCATTAGACCAATGAATAAATATTATTTTAATCATTTTGGCAAGTGCAGAAAACAACACTGGACATATTTTGGTATCATTATACATCCTCAACAAAGCATAAACATGATCACATTTGTGTCCTAATGTGCAGCACCTTGGGCAAGTGTCTGCTACTGGGCTAATCAATACCTTGTGAGTGAATTTGGTAGATGGAAAGTGTGTGTGTGTGTGTGTGCGTGTGTGTGTGTGTGTGTGTGTGTGTGTGTGTGTGTGTGTGTGTATGTGTATCTATGTTTATCTCCTCATCCCCACTTGACAAGTGGTGCTGGTTTGTTTATATACCAGTAATGTAGCAGTTAAACAAAGAGACCAACAGAATAAATATCAGACTTAAAAAAATAAAATACTGGGATCGTTCTGTTTGACTTAAACCCTTCAAGGGGTGCCCCATTATGACCACAGTTCAATGATTGAAACAAATAAAAGCTAAAAGGTAAAAGATAGTATATCTATAACGACATATTAACCAAACAAAGGGAGTTTTTGTCAACCAAATTCCACTCATTCAATATTTGTTAACTGAAGGCTATGATAGAAAATACTTGCCTAAGGTACTGCACCATGGCATTGAACTTGGAATCATGCAGTTGCAAAACAAACTTCTTAACCACAGAGTTATGACTGCTTAACTACATCAATTATTCTACAAAACTGTGCAATAGAAGTGGTAAAGTGTATTTTTTTGTTGACTTCACTGACTGGCAAGTATTGCATGCTATGACAAGGAACAAAATAGATCCTTTGGCAGAATTTAAATCCTTTGCTTTTGGCACCAGTAATCCTGAAATTTAATTACTCAGCTACACCATTTAATTAAATGAAGAATTTATACAGAAAAAAGGCCTCAAAGGTACACGTAATAGGATATTAATTGAATGAAGTCATGGATTGAAATTTAAAAGAAGTGAATGATAATAATTTCTTGTGACAAAGTCTTTTCTTGTACATAACATGTACATGTATTTGTCTGTCTGTATGTGTGTTTGTCTGTGTGTATGTGTGTGTTTGTCTGTCTGTATATGTGTTTGTGTTGGTGTGTGTGTGTGTGTTGTTTAAGATTATGCCACTTTCTAATTCATGTACTGTCAATGCAGCTGAAACTCCTAAAGAAAGACACACACTTTATTGATATTATTGGGGGTTGTAGGAGGGAGGTAAGTACCAAGATTCAATAAAGTATTGTGATAGAATATGTAGGCTATGTCAATGACCTTTGGATGGGGTTTTGTCAAGTGTATCATCATCATCATCATCATCATCATCATCGTCGTTTAATATCCGCTTTCCATGCTAGCATGGGTTGGACAATTTGACTAAGGACTGGTGGACCAGGAAGTGACACCAGGCTCCAATCTGATTTGGCAGAGTTTCTACAGCTGGATGCCCTTCCTTACGCCAACCACTCTGAAAGTGTAGTGGGTGCTTTTACGTGCCTGGCACTTATTTCCTTCAGCTTGATGGTTTCAAATTTTGGCACAAAGTCAGGAATTTTTAGGGGAGAGAGGTTACTTGATTACATTGACCCCAGCACTTACCTGCTGCTTTATTTTGATGACCCCACCAAAAGGCTGAAAGGCAAAGTTGACCAAGGTGAAATATGAATTCAGATTGTAAAGGGCTGAAAGCATTGACCCCAACATGCTAATGATTCTACCAGCTCTCCATCTTGTGCAGGCATTGGTTGTGTGGTAAGAAGTTTGCTTTCCAACATGGTTCTGGGTTCAGTTTCACTGTGTGGCACCTTGGGCAAGTGTCTTCTACTATAGCTTCGGGCCGACCAAACCTTGTGAGTTGATTTGGTAAATGGAAACTGAAAGAAGCCTATTGTGCATGTATATACATATATGTATATATCAACATCATCATCATCATCATCATCATCATCATCATCATCGTTTGATGTCTGCTTTCCATGCTGGCATGGGTTGGTCGGTTTGACTGAGAACTGACCAACCAGGAGGCTGTACCAGGCGCCAATCTGTTCTGGCAAGGTTTCTACAGCTGGATGCCCTTCTTAATACCAACCACTCTGAGAGTGTAGTGGGTGCTTTTTACGTGCCACCAGCACAGGGATCAGTCAGGCAGCGCTGGCATTGCCCACACTTGAATGGTGCATTTTATGTGCCACCGGCACTGGCATTGGCCATGCTCGAATGGTGCTTTTTACGTGCCACCAGCATGGGTACCAGTCAGGCAGCACTGATTATTTATAGATGAGAGACAGATATTCTCTGTATAGAATACACTTCATAGTGCTCAAGAGATTTAAACTTGAGCAGGTAAAACTCTTATTCAACCCCTTCAATTCCTGATATCATTTCTATTCTGTGTAAGTTAGACCGTCTTATATGTAAACGTGTACATTTTTTTGTATTAAATGTATTTAATATTTTTTGCATATCAACTTCCCTAACTTGCTTATCTTGACATTTACTTCTGTATATATATATATATACTCACACACAATTATAAATAAGGGCAAAAAGAAAAGAAAATTCTTTGCCAATATGCTGAAAAACAGAAGCTAAATCATTTAACCACATAAAATATTTTCACTTGTATTACTGCACCATGTGGTTAGATGATTTAGTGTCTATTTTTCAGCATATTACTCTTTTACTTGTTTTAGTCATTTGACTGTGGCCATGCTGGAGCACCGCCTTTAGTCGAGCAAATCGACCCCAGGACTTATTCTTTGTAAGCCTAGTACTTATTCTATTGGTCTCTTTTGCCGAACCACTAAGTTATGGGGACGTAAACACACCAGCATCGGTTGTCAAGTGATGTTGGGGGGACAAACAAACACACACAGACATATATATATACATATATACGACGGGCTTCTTTCAGTTTCCGTCTACCAAATCCACTCACAAGGCTTTGGTCAGCCCGAGGCTATAGTAGAAGACACTTGCCCAAGGTACCATGCAGTGGGACTGAACCCAGAACCATGTGGT
>NC_068982.1:149555659-149556709 GCF_001194135.2 Octopus bimaculoides | reverse complement strand
ATATATATATATATATATATATATATATATATATATATAGTGATATAGGGATTATTATTATCATTACAATATTTATCCTACATTATGTTGGCACAGCACAGAACAATCCCATAGAACTGCTGCTGCAGGTTGGAATTGGAATCAGTAGGAGCTTTTATATGCATACTCAAAAATGTTTCCCTCCCCATAAATGAACTTAAGTGTGTGTGTGTGTGTGTCTTTGTGTCTGTATTTGTCCTCCACCACTGCTTGACAACTGGTGTTGATGTGTTTACATCCCTGTAAATAGAATAAGTACCAGTCTTTAAAAAAAAATAAATAAATAAACCATAATTGCTGGGGTAGGGAGGAATTATTTGTTTGACTAAAAATTCTTCAGGGCAGTGCCCCAGCATGGCCACAGTCTAATGACTGAAACAAGTGAAAGATAAATGACAACAAAAGCATAACCTGGTTGGATTTGAACTCAAAATGTTGATCAAGTCACTGAACTTTAGGTATCATGAAGCATTTATCCTAGTTCTTTGGCAGTTTTGTCCATCTCTGCTACTCTCAGATATGTATGATAATGGATCAGAGATGTCTTATTAGCAGCTGCAGTGTGCTGATGGTGGTGATGGGGGAGTTGGTAGAGGATCGGTGCAGTTTGACTGATTATTATGGATATCATCTGCAAGTTTAATAGCAGCACGAGCTATGCATCAGTTGATAATGTCTGGATAATTGAGGCTCCATTTAGATATAATGTACACATTATTACTGATGGGGAAAGTAGGAGAAGAATAAAAAAAATTTTAAAAAAAAGCAGAAAAAGAATAAGAACAAGAAATTTAGTTTTAAAGAAGAGAGAAGAACATTCTGTAGTTGGTAGAAGAATAAGAAACAGAACGATGACACAAGACCTACAAATGAAGAACTGCTCATGGGTCGGTATAGAGTAAATCAAGAAAATGGAGAGCTAATGGATATAGCAGAATGTAAAAGAAACAAAAATAAAAAAAAAGATAAAGAAAAATAACTAAGGAGAAAATATTTCTTTCTTTCTGGAGG
>NC_068982.1:149553401-149555234 GCF_001194135.2 Octopus bimaculoides | reverse complement strand
CACTACTATGATTACAACTAATTACTAATTCTTTCTATGCTTCTTTCTTTGAGCTCTTTTACTTTCTTTAACCATTCTTGCAATTGTTGTTGCCCTCATCTTTCTAATACCCACCACTCACTCACTCACACCATATTTTAACACTGAAATCATCATTGCCCAACATCACCACCATCATCATCATCATCATCATCATCGTCATCATCGTCAACTGCTGCCATCACATCTATCAAACATTTTGTCATCACAATCTGCAACATGTTTCCGTCCCTCCTCCTACCCAAAACTCACCATCACTACCACCATCCATTCGCACAAATCAGTGAATGAGGCTCTCTATTGTTACTCAAGTGCAGGCTAGAGACAGCAGATAAATCTCCCTCAAATTATACACTACTTTCATTCAAAAAAAAAAAAAAATTAAAATGTAAGACCATTTGGATAATGTAATCAACAAACTAAAAAAAACAGACGTTGGTGAGGTCATGACTAGAATGTCTGTCATCGTATATTTTGCTGAGTCAAAAACTGACCTTGGATTATATAACAACCACCATTTGCAGTTTTCCAGTCTTCTGTTTTCTCATGCTTGACATCATCGTCATCGTCATCATTCATTGTAATAGTCGTTGTTGTTGTTGTCATCATTGTCATCATTATCATCATTGTCATCGTCGTCATTGTCATCGTTGTCATCATCATCATCATCATCATCATCCTTGTCATTGTCATTGTTGTCATCAACATCATCGTCATCATTGTCATCATCATCATTGTCGTCATCATCATTGTCATCACCATCATTGTTGTCGTCATCATCATCATTGTCGTTATCATCATCATCATGTCATTGTTGTCATCATCATCATCATCATCATCATCATCATCATCGTCATTGTTGTCATCATCATCCTTGTTGTCGTCGTTGTTGTTGCCATCATCATCATTATCGATATCACCATCATCATCATCATCATCATCATCATCATCATTGTCATCGTCATTGTTGTCGTCGTCATCGTCGTTGTCGTCATTGGCATCGCCATCATTGTCGTCATGGTCATCATCATCATCATCATTTTGTCATTGTCATCATCATCATCATCATTTTGTCATTGTCATCATCATCACCATCACTGTTATCGTCATTGTTATCATTGTCATCATCGCTATCATCACCGTCCTCCTCTTCCTTTTCTTTAACATCATAATTACTACATGTGCTACCACCGTAATTACCCTCAAGCTGAGTGTCATCAATAAAAGAACTTCTATGTGATCACTCAGTTTGCCAGAAATAGTATTCAAATTACCTTTAAATCACATCTGACCATCTTAAAAACAATGTTACCTGAAGTTACACTGGATAATCTAGTGTAAGGTACACAATGTCTGAAGTAAAAATGAAGGGGTGGTCATGGGTGGATTTGTTTTTATCATGGATTTCCTAACCAAAGCTAAGCTCTGCTCAGACAATACCAACAGCAACATTGATTACCAGCCCAACAATACTAACTAGACTACTCACCTGTATACCATGTTCCATAACCATTACAGTTACAAGAACTAAGGTACCATGTTTGGAATTTCCAGGACAATGGCATGCTAAAATCTTCACTTAGCTGGTTGCTATTAGGTACTGGTGGTGGTGGTGGTGGTGGTGGTGGTTGTGGTGGTGGGGGTGGTAGTTGTGGCCTTTGCTTTTCCTGTTACTGCACTGCAAGACTCTTATCATCAGACCATCACTGTCACTATCCTCCTCCTCCTCTTCTCTCTCCTCCTCCTCTTCTCTCTCCTCCTCCTCTTCTCTCTCCTCCTCCTCTTCTCTCTCCT
>NC_068982.1:149541364-149552852 GCF_001194135.2 Octopus bimaculoides | reverse complement strand
CCCTCCTCCTCCTCCTCCTCCTCCTCATGTTTGCATTGGTTTTGATGCTTGGATAGATAAGGTGGGCTTCAAAGAGTCTCACCTTTTGTCATCTGCCACACAGGACAACAGAGAAAATTGGCATGTTAGTGATTTGTTAACATATATGCACACACACACACACACACACACACACAGACATACACACTTGCAAGTGCACATGCACACATATGCACACACACATGCATATATATCTCTATGTGTATATGTGTCCATTTCTGCATCCTCAGACTCACTGAATAAACACATTCAAACTCACTAATTAAAATATTTTATTGCTTATGCTGTGTTAACATAAAACCTGTAATTTATCAGACTGACAAATAGAAATTGATAAAGAAAGAACCAGACTAAAATAGATATTAAATTAATGTGACAGACAAAGCCTTCAGGAAGAATGCCTTAACATGACCACAATCAAATGACAGAAACCAGCGACAGACCAAATTTTGCTTTACAGCAATGTATTTATCATACATTATTTTTGACACTCATCTTAACCCATTACCTCTCATAATTCTATTAACTGGAATTTTGTTTATGAAACTTTGGTTTCTAGCATAAAACAGCCTTAGAAACACGCTGGAATGATCAAAATAACATTTCAAAATAACATTTTAAATAGAAATAAGCGAGATATTGGGTGAAAAATTAGCAAACCTCATTTGAATATCAGAGAAATATATCTAGTAGATATAGCAAACAGGTTAGATATGTGTAAATATTGACAGATAATTACGAAATTTGTAATTTTTAAGTGATCTCATATGAGATCACTGGTACGTAATGAGTTAAACATGTTGACAGCAGCTATGCAGGGCTGTATAATAACGGTGTCAAGCTTTGGCACAAGGCCAGCAAGTTCGTGAGAGGGAGTAAGTTGATTACATTGATCCCAGTCCTCAGATGGTACTTATTTTTATTGACCCCTGATAGAATGAATGGCAAAATTGACCTTGTTGGAATTTGAACTCAGAATGTAAAGATGGACAATATACTGCTAAGCATTTTGCCCGGTGTTCTAACAATTCTGCCAGCTTACTGTTATTCTTTAATTCTTTTATCTGTTTCAGTCATTTTACTGTGACCATGCTGGAGCACCACGTTTAGTCAAACAAATCGGCCCCAAGACTTATTCTTTGTAAACCTAGTTACTTATTCTATGGGTCTCTTGTGCCAAATCGCTAAGTTACGGGGATGTAAACACACCAACACCAGTTGTCAAGCAATGGTGGGGTGACAAACACAGACACACAAACACAAACATATACATACACACACACACACACACACACACATACACACACACACACACACACACACACACATATATATATACGATGGGCTTCTTTCAGTTTCCATCTACCAAATCCACTCACAAGGTTTTGGTTGGCCCAAGGCTATAGTAGAAGACATTAGACCAAGACGCCACACAGTGGGACTGAACCCAGAACTATGTGGTTTGTAAGCAAGCTACTTGCCACACAGCCACTCCTGCAATGTCATATAGTAATAAAAGAAATGAATTCCATCCATTTATTCATCCATTTTCTCTGCCCATTATCCCAGAGAGGGTCATGGGAATAAAGTCCTCTTGCACTTCCTCCATAGGGTCCTACTGTAAGCAACTATCATACTTTCTGGCTGGATTTCCAAGTGTAACCAACTAAGACTATGGATAATAGTTAATTATTAATAATGAATACAATGAAAATAACATTATATTTATAAAACAATTATAATATCAATAAGTTTCATTAAACAAGCAAGTATATAATTTACATGTCTATACTCGAAATCTTATAATTATAGACAACTATTAAGCAACTTATTTATTTGTGATATTTAAATAAAAATTTATATATTACACAATCCATGAAAAGATATTTATTATAAATAATCAACCAGGAGTGGCTGTGTGATAAGTAGCTTGCTTACCAACCACATGGTTGTGGGTTCAGTCCCACTGCATGGCACCTTGGGCAAGTGTCTTCTACTATAGCCTTGGGCAGACCAAAGCCTTGTGAGTGGATTTGGTAGATGGAAACATATATAAGTATATATATGTGTGTGTATGTTGTCTGTTTGTCCCCCAACATCGCTTGACAACCGATGCTGGTGTGTTTACGTCCCCGTAACTTAGTGGTTTGGCAAAAGAGACTGATAGAATAAGTACTAGGCTTACAAAGAATAAGTCCTGGGGTCGATTTTCTCAACTAAAGGCGGTGCTCCAGCATGGCCACAGTCAAATGACTGAAACAAGTAAAAGAGTAACCATCTAGTTCTTGGTCTACCCCTCGGTAGTTGGCTCGGCTTTTCTGTGACATTCTAATCACATGTCTGCAGTACCAGGACTGTGACCTCTCCTTGTGGAGAAGTAGTGGCTTAACCTGAGCAGACTCCTTGATCTCCAAGCTATGCACTCTGTTGAGTAACACTACTCCAGAGATCCTTAAAAAAAAAGCCCATTTTGGCCACTTGTACTTGCAATTGTACTCTTTCAGTCATTATACATTATTCATGATCATAGGTGGAGGACACCATAAACATAAGGAGAAAAATGGAGATAAAATTCCATTGAGAAAATGTATTCTACCAGGCAAATCATCGCCATCATTATAATCATCTAGTGTCTATTTTTCATGCTGGCATGGGTAAGATGGTTTGACTGGAACTGATAAGCCAGAGAGCTGAACTAGGTTCCAGCCTGTTTTGGCTTGGTTTCTATAGCTGGATGCCCTTCCTAATGCCAATCACTCTGTAGAGTCTACTGGGTTTCTTTTTTGTGTCACTGGCACGGGTGTCTTTTACATGTCACCGGTGTGGGTGCCCTTTACATGTTATTGGTACAGGTGCCTTTTATGTGTCACCGTCATGGCTGAATTTTGCATGTCACTGGCACAAGTGTCCTTCAGATGTCATCGTCACTGGCTACAACTATGATTTCACTTAGCTTGACATATCTTCTCGAGCACAGCATGTCACCAAAAACCTCAGACACATGTCATCACCTCCATGAGACTCAAATGACAATAGCAAAATAGAATCTGATTCATCTGCTGGATATAAACGCTTGGGCCATTTGAAAGTTTCAAATAGAATCTGATGGAATCATATGCTAATGATAATTATCTTTGTCTTTTAATTGTTTTAGTCATTCAACTGTGGCCATGCTGGGGCACTTCCTTGAAAAGTTTTAGTCAAATGAATTGACCCCCACATTTTTTTTAGCCTGGTACTTATTCTATCAGTGCATTTTGCCAAACTGTGAAGTTACAGGGATGTAAACACACCAACACTTGTTGGTTGTCAAGTCATGGTGGGAGACAGAGATACAAACACACACACACACACACACACACACATGTACTATGAGTTTCTTTCAGTTTCCATCTACCAAATCCACCCACAAGGCTTTGGCCAGCTACAGGCTATAGTAGAAGACACAAGCCAAAGGTGCCATGCTGTGGGACTGAACTCGAAACCATGTGGTTGGGGTATAAAGTTCTTACCATGCAGCCATGCTTGAAAAAAGTTTCTTCATTGGTATATCATTTGACCATTAAAACATTGGCAAGAAACTTTATCCAGTTGGGAAGTGAGATCAATTCTAAAGCCAGCAAGAAGTAATATAATACTTTTCACTATAAATTAAGGGCGAGGGGCTTAGTCAATTACATTGACTCCACTACTCAACAGGTACTTATTTTACTGACTGCAATCCACCCAAAGAACAACAGTAAATGATGACCTTAGCAAATATCATTAATCTTACCCTATATCTGCCATCTGCCTGCCTCTCTACCTGCTTGTTGGCCTGAATATAAGTCAGTCAGCCTGTTAGTTAGTCGGTCAGCCTACCTGCCAGCTAACCTACTTACCTGTCTGTTTACCTACCTACAAATTAGGTCATCAAGTATGAAATTATATAGAAAAGAGAAAAAGTTTGTGAATGTTTTATACATACAAGGAGTAGTTTTATTCATCAAAGTATGCACCCATATTGTCAATACACTTTTGCCATTTCAGCGGTAGCTTGTCCAGCTCAGAACTGTAAAAGTCTGACAATCTAGAGTCAATAAAATCTTGGAAGGTCTGTTTTACAGCATCATCGGAATTAAATTTTTTTCCTATCAAAAAGTTATCCAAATTCTGGAAGAAGTGGTAGTCAGTGGGGACAAGATCAAGTGAATATGGTGGATGATGGAAAACTTACAACTCCAACTTGTGTATTTTCGTCAATGTCCTTTTTGCAATGTGTGGTCTGGCGCCGTCTTGCAATAAAATAGGAGTGGATCTTTTGACTAATCTAGGCTGTTTTTTTTGTTAGTTTCTGCATCATTTGGTCCAGTTGGCTGCAGTATACTTCAGCTGTGATTGATGAACCAGGTTTAATGAAATAATAATGGATCACACTTATGCCAGACCACCAAACACACACCATCAGCTTCTTTTGATGAATTTTACTTTTGGACTGTGTTTTGGTGGCTCATCTTTGTCCAACCATTATACTGAACGTTTATGGTTGTTGTACTGAATCCATTTCTCATCACATGTTACACTTCGATTCAAAAAGGATTCATTCTTGTGACGAGAAAGTAGCATAATGCAGGCTTCCAAATGTTGCTGTTTCTGATTTTCATTGAGTTCATATGGAACCCACTTATCCAACTTTTACACTTTACCAATTTGAACTAGGTGAGTCAATATTGTTTGCTTGCTAACACCAAACAATAATGATAATTCACGGGCACTTTGAGATGGATTTGACTTGACGGTGGCTTTCAGTTTGTCATTATCCACCATGGTTGACCATGTTGCTAATCTGTGAGGTCAAAGTTACCAGAATGAAATTTTGCAAACCAATTTGATATTGTCTGCTGTCTAATAACATTAGAATGAAATATTTTATTAATATTCCAAGCTATCTGTGATGCTGTATTCCCAAGAAAGAACTCATATTTCAAAACTGTACGAATTTCTGACTTATCCATCTCTAAGCAAAAATAACAAAAATCGGTTTATAAATAATTTATAAAGTTCAAAATGAGTTAGAATAAAGAAATAAATGTCAGCTTTCTAACAAAAAAATAAAGATTGTCAAAATATAATAATGACACAAAATGAGCAGCTGGATACCTTACTACAAATTTCATACTTGATGACCTAATACCTATCTATCTGTCTATCTGTCTGTCCATCTGGTCATCCATCTGTCCATCCATTCATCCATTCATCTTTCTATCTATCTGTCTGCATATGTGGATGATGTCACTGTCATAGAGGTTTAGATTAGGAGTTATGTCCCTTGATTGGGTATACTGTGAAACTGGCAAGAGTTATCTTCAAGTGGAGAAAGTGTGTATTATTAATGTGGTGGTCCTGTGGGGCTGCGGTGTGTGGTATTTTTAGCGGTGTCATATGTATAGTTTTTTCCGGGGGTGTAGGTATATATATAGCTGTGTTTGTTGGTCTGTTTTCTTTCTGTAAAGGATAATGTGTGTGTGTTTGTGTGTGTGTGTGTGGTGAGGATTATATTAGCGTGCAGTGTGTAATGTATGTGTGTGGGGTCTGTGTATATGTGGAGGTACAATTTGTGTGAAGGGGTATGTGTTGGGTGGGGTGTCCACCTTATAGGGGTGTGCGTGTGTGTACATGGATACATGAGTGCATTGGTTTGTGCTTGGTCAAACTCTATGCTGTACTCTGTGGCGTTTTTTTTTCAAAACCCAGATGTGTTTGGCTAGGGTTGTGGCATTACATCTCTATGGGATGTTGAAGGAGGACTTGTGGTTATTAAAGCAAGTTCTGAAGTGGCCTTCTGTTGCCCCCACATACTTCTGCATGCTTGGTTGTCCATTGGATCCTGTTGCTGTTACTTCTGCCTCATAAACAACTGTTTCTGTATTGCAGTGGCTGTTTAGTGGGCAAGTTACCCCTGCATGAGCATCCTGCCTCAGTATTGGGACTGGGTCTACCTACTAAAATCTTTTTTATATTAGATGCACAGCTAAAAGATAATCTCAAGGTATGTCTATTAAATATTTTGTTGAATCTATTGGTATGGGAGAAGTGTCTATCAACTAAATTAAGGAAGATCTTACCTACTCTGGTCTTAATGTTAAAAGAGAATGGCTTTGTGAACCACAGTACCTTCCGGTGGTGCTTTCTCTTGCAGGGACTAGGCTTTGGCATGTAACTAATATTATCCTTGAAACTTCTGGCAGCCAGAACCCAGTTGCAGTATGGGGCAATGAATGTCCAAATAATTTGACTTTATTTTACTGTCAGTAAGTTCTTAATCAGTAGATGCATGTTCTTATATATCACTTAGCAAACCTTACACACACACATGAATATGTGTATGTGTGTGTATGGCACTTAAAAAGCACCCATGCCAATGTTGTGTTGATGCACCTCTGCTGGTACTGCATAAATGCACCTGTGCTGGTGGCATGTAAAACAGATCCTGTACACTCTGTTAAGTGGTTGACATTAGGAAGGGCATCCAGCTATAGAAACCACACCGCAACAAACAATCAGAGTCTGGATAGCATTGCTAACCGGCGCCATGTCAAATTGTCCAACCCATGCCAGCATGGAAAGCAAATGTAAAACATTGATGATGATGATATATATACATTATTGACTGCACATACTCATTCTATGTGTTTTGTTTGTTTGCTGCAGTAGAGTACTTAGGGGGTGTTAAAACACCTGAGTGAGAGTCATAGCCAGGAGAGACAACTTGCATTCAGATGACTTCAGAAGTGGTGGACGCCGATATTTTGCCATTTTTTGCAGCTTACCAGCACCACGTGCCTGAATTGAATCACAAACAAATAGAATCACCAGTCAATGACTATATATAAATAGTGTAAGAACTATTTGCTGGTATAACACAGTGATACATATGTAAGATTAAAATCAATAATAAGTTAAAAGCAGAGCTAGTCTTGTGAGCATTACTGACTGCACATACTCAATGTATGTGTTTTGTTTGTTTGTCAGTTTGCTGTGGTATAGTACTTGGGAAATAACTCCCTCATATATGCTGGATGTTTAAAACACCTGAGAGTCATAGACAGGAGAGACAACTTGCATTCAAATGAATTCAGGTGTGATGGATGCCAGTATTTTGCCATCTTTGTGGCTTACCAGCATCATGTAGCTGAATTGAACCAGGAACAAATAGAATCACCAGTCAATGACTATATATAAATAGTGTAAGAACTATTGCTGGTACACCACAGTGATGCTTAGGTATGGTTAAATTAAAAAACGAATTAAAAACAGCTTATGGGTGTATGTGCATGCGTGTGTATACACCTGTGTTTTTCTGCATGTGTGTATATAAAAACAGAGAAGAGAGCTATGATAAAACACTTCTATATTTATACTTCTGACTGAGAAGGGAAAAAAAGATTGATCACCTCTTCAAATTCTTAGTAACAAACACTAACTGTTTAGATTATTTATTTTGCTTTAATTTATTTATTTGTTTGTTTGTATATTTATTTTGTTTGTTTTATCATGTTGTGTCAGTGACATGACAGAGTTGAAAATTATTCTACATTAAACTAAATAGAATGGATGCTGTGGTCATCCGTTATCTAATATCAAGCGGATCTAGTTTCCACTACTTGAAATATCATTTAAATATGGCATGGTAAGTGTGTGTGTGTGTGTGTTTGTTTGTGTGCACGTGTGCATGTGTGTGCGTGTGTTTGAATAAGCCAATGAGGTTTAATAGCTCTTAGAGGTATATATTATACTGGTTAGTCTTGATATTTTGCTGTACTTAGAATTTTCATATATACTCACATATATATCACACACACACATGTGTATGTGTGAGTATATATATATATATATATATATAGATAGATATACATATGTATACAAATGTTATGTCATGTTTTGTATTAAAAAATATTCAACCGATGTGGTTCAATTTGCTTGTGTGTGGACCAAAAGTTTTCTCAATTTTCTGATTATTTAAATTTATATATATATATATATATATATATATATATATATATATATATATATATATATATATATATGTATATAATATGTGACAAAAATTCCTCTATTTACATAATATCGAGGTCACATTCATTCTTTTGTTGTCTTGCCATTTCTATCAATATATATATATATATTTATATTTATAAATGTTATAAATGAAAAATGTATAAATAAACGATGTTATGTATACTGAATGTAAAAATGAATGGGAGACAAACAGAAAGCCCATAACTCTTCATCAGTTATTGACCAGTGGTACTGTTCAGTTTTGCACCTTTCACGATGAGACGGAGTGCTTCCCAATTGGTGGTGCCTGCAAAAAAAGTCTTCTTGCCTAGAATTAGGGACAAGAGCAAACAAAATGAAACAAAACAAGCAAAATGACACAGAGTCTGATTTAGGACGGTGGACAAGGACAAACAGTCTTGGAGCCAAGAAGACGAGAATAGTTGTTTTGAAGGATGAATTCATTTGAATGCAAATTGTCTCTCCTGTCTATGACTCTCAAGTGTTTTAACACTCAGCGTATATGAGGGAGTTATTTCCCAAGTACTATACCACAGCAAACTGGCAAACAAACAAAACACATACATGGAGTATGTGCAGTCAGTAATGTTCACAAGATTAGTTCTGCTTTTAAATTGTTATTGATTTTAATCTTACATATATATGTGTGTGCGTGTATATATTTATATCAGCGTAGCCTTCTTGACACTTGTGCCGGTGGCATGTGAAAAGACATTCGAGTGAGGTCGTTGCCAGTGCCGCTGGACTGGCTCCTGTGCAGGTGGCACGTAAAATACACCATTTTGAGCGTGGCCGTTGCCAGTACCGCCTGACTGGCCTTGAGTATAGTAGGTGCTTTTTATGTTTCACTGGCATACATGCCAGTTACGAAACACTGGCATCGGCCATGACTACAATCTCACTTGGCTTCACAAGTCTTCTCAAGCACAGTATATTGCCTATATTGCCGGAGTGGTTGGCATTAGGAAGGGCATCCAGCTGTAGAAACTGCCAAATCAGATTGGAGCCTCGTGCAGCCATCTGGTTCGCCAGTCCTCAGTCAAATCGTCCAACCCATGGAAAGCGGACGTTAAATGATGATGGTGATGATATATATATATGTATGTATGTATGTATGTATCGTTAAGAATAACTGTTTTCATATGCATAAACTCAATGAACATTGATGGAAAAAGTATAAGGCTTAATGCTTTCAGAGACTAATATATGGATTATAATTTATTTGACAGGGAATTCTGAATTTTGCTGGATCTATGACTTATTCAAACTTTTCTTTGCATTCGTGCACAAGCACGCACGCATGCATGAGCATGTGTGTATGAGCATACATGTGTATGTAAGTGTGTGTGTGTTTGTGTGTGTGAGTATGCATGTGTATGTGTGTTTAGGTGTAGGAGTGAAAATGTAAAGGAAAAAAAGAACTGAAGAAAATAAGTCAAGAAGAAACAGGACTTTCTTAAACCATCTGCTACCATTAAAGAAAAGAAAAAAATACTATTGACAGTCTAAACAAACATAAAAATTAAATCTGGGAAAAGAAAAATATAAAAAAAATACACTAAAACGTCAGTCATTGATTTTTTGGAATAAAAATGAAAAAAAAAAAAAAAAAAAAAAACAAAAAAACAGTGGAATGGGAAATTTTGTCTCTGATTTGTTCTGTGTTTTACATTTTAATTAAATTTCCAAACTGGAGACAAAATGCTGAGCTCATGAACTTCTATATGTTGAAAGAGTGAGGGAGATAGGAAAGGAAAGAAATTACAGTGAGAGAGAGAGAAAGAGGGGGATAGGGAGAGAGGGAAGGATAGAGAGATGGAGGAATGAGAGAAAGGAATAGGCAGAGAGGAGATGAGAGAGTATGTGTGTAAGTGAAAGAGAGGGAAAGAGAGGGAGAGACAGAGAGAGAGAGAGAGAAAAAAGGGGAAAGATAGAGAGAGCGAGAGAGAGAAAGCTGGAGGGAGAGAGAAAAGGAGTGAGACAGAACTGCATTGGGAGCACAGGAGGAGAGGTGGGAGAGGGGGATACACAGAGAGATGATTAAAGTGAGGGATGAGAGAGAGAGTGTAAGTCAAAAATAAAGAGTGAGAGCAGAGAGAACAAAAAAGGGGGTTGGAGGGAGAGGGAAAAAGAGAGAGAGAAATATATACATGTATCAAGAAAACAGAAGATTGATTGATAGATAGATAGAGAGATAGAGAGAGAGAGAGAGAGAGAGAGAGAAAATAGAGAGGTAAAATTAATAATTGGAAGTAGTAGGGAGAGAGAGAAATATGGTGACAATATTCTATGATCAGATCAGTTGCTCCGCATCTGACTAGGAAACTTGCATTTTTGAGTTCCAGTCTAGATGGTGCCAAACTGGCCATACATTCATTTTTGCTTCTTTTTTTTTTTTGTAGTGTTTCTGAAACAAGAAACTATCTTATCTATTATGTGCTTTATAGATACCACAATAATGTATGAAGGTCACCAGTGAGACTAATTCTTTCAGAAGTCGATATTCAGACTTGACATACGACAGCTAGGAACATGGAATATTACTGATGCATCAAGCTAATAGAATTATTAGTAAGTTAGACAAAATGCTTAGAGGCATTTTCCCCTACTCTTTACGTTTTGTGTTCAAATTCTGCCGAGGTTGTTTTTGTCTTCCCATCAATTCGGAAGTTCCAGTTGATCACTGGTTGTGATGTAATTCACCCTTCCTTAAAATTGCTGGCATTATAGCAAAATTCGAAACTGTTGTATTGTTATTGGTGCATACAATGGGAGTTCATTTAACAGTGTAGCCCTACTTAAATGGATGTATATGACATAGATGTGCCAAAGATGCAAGTGAAATACTAATGATAAACCAGTGTGTGCGTGTATCTATCTATCTATCTATCTATCTATCTATCTATCTATCTATCTATCTATCTATCTATCTATCTATCTATTCTGTTATTCTGTTTCTTAATTCAGTCATTTGACAGCAGCCATGCTGGAGCACCGATTTAAAGATATTTTAGTCACAGAAATCGACCCGAGGACTTATTCTTTGTAAGCCTAGGACTTATTCTGTTGGTATTTTTTGCCAGGTTGCTAAGTTACAGAGATGTAAACACACTAACATCATTGTCAAGCGATGGTTGGGGGACAGACACAAAGACACACACACATAGATATACATATATATATATGTGGCAGGCTTCTATCTATTTCCTTCTACCAAATGCACTCACAAGACTTTGGTCGGCCTGAGGCTATAGTAGAAGACACTTACTCAAGGTGGCATACTGTGGGACTGAACCCAGAATCATGTGGTTGGGAAGCAAGCTTCTTACCATGCAGTCATGCCTGGGCCTAGATATATATATATATATATATATATATATATATATATATA
>NC_068982.1:149537375-149539877 GCF_001194135.2 Octopus bimaculoides | reverse complement strand
ATATATATATATATATATATATATATATATATATATATATACACACACACACATATATGTGTGTGTGTGTGGTTTGTATTTTCCATCATCTTAAAGTGTGTTTATTGGTTGTAAACAAAAGGTTTATTCGAACGGTATTGCTTGCAATCAGTGCAACTGTATATTGGGCTGTTCATAGTTTGATTTTTACCCCCTGCTTTTGCAGATTCCCATTGCTCTTTCTCACCATCCAATTTCATTATTATGAATTTGAATTGGAAGCTTGAGTCATAATGAATCTTTCATTAGTTGATTACACAACCATGGATGCCATCCCTAGAGATGTGTTGCAGTTACTCTCTTGACAGAGCTTGGTAATCCTGATTGTCGATCTTCTATGGTTCCTTCACTCAGCATCAACGTAAGAAGCATCACTGACTCATTTCAGCTCTTCTGCTACCTCTTCATAATCCCCATGACTTCAAAGCAACCTTGGCAGAGTGGCTGAATGGGTGCTATGCCTTGTCAAAGGGTAACCTGTAACTATGCAGGGCATGGTCATCAGTCTATGAGGTATTTTCGAAATACCCACATATGGGTATTGTTTGATAGACTAGGGGATAGTTACCTTGTCTGGCAACAAGTGTGAGGTGGTATCAGGAAGGGGATCCAGCTGGGGTAGAACTCTTCCCCAATATCATTTCATGTGATCTATACAAGCACAGAGAAGCGGATGGTAAAAGGATGATGATGATGATGCCAATGCTGCTGCTGCTGCTACTGCTGCTACTGTTGTTTTATATACATTTATATCAATGTTTATATGAATCACACTGAGATGCAAACAGGAGAAAAATAATTGTTATACAATTCTGGAATAGTGACCTTTCTAGTAGTTAATTAAAACTAACCAGAGGGGGAAACCACAAAAGTTGATGGTCTTGTGTCAAAATTTGTAATCAATATATATTTCATTTTCATTTTCATTTTATCTAGTTTCAGCTCATGAGCTGTGGCACCGCCATTTATGTTCATATAATGATATCTACCCAATGTATTGGTGAGATAAAACATGTAATCGTTACCAAAATAGCAAAAATTCGTCCACAAAGGTCTATAGTAAACTCCTTATGAATCGATCTCCTTGGTTATATATCAAAAATTTTAATAAGAGTTTTGACGCTAGTATCCATATATATTAAAGTTTATTACCTACGAAAACATTTCTGTATAAGGTCAAATTCAACTCTTGATTCAAGTTAAATAAGTAAATTACCTTACACATCCTCAGGGTAAAAAGTAAACACCAAAAAAGATTTATAATCTCTAAGGCAGACCCATATTCAAAATTCCCTTAGACAGACTTTTATTTGAGGAAGAATTTTGAATATGGATCAGCCTTAGAGATTATAAATCTTTTTTGGTGTTTACTTTTTACCCTGAGGATGTGTAAGGTAATTTACTTATTTAACTTGAATTAAGAGTTGAATTTGACCTTATACAGAAATGTTTACATAGGTAATAAACTTTAATATATATGGATACTAGCGTCAAAACTTTTATTAAAATTTATATATCATCATCATCGTTTAACGTCCACTTTCCATGCTAGCATGGGTTGGACGATTTGACTGAGGACTGGTGAAACCGGATGGCAACACCAGCCTCCAATCTGATTTGGCAGAGTTTCTACAGCTGGATGCCCTTCCTAACGCCAACCACTCAGAGAGTGTAG
Source organism: Octopus bimaculoides (assembly GCF_001194135.2). Classification (NCBI taxonomy): domain Eukaryota; kingdom Metazoa; phylum Mollusca; class Cephalopoda; order Octopoda; family Octopodidae; genus Octopus; species Octopus bimaculoides. Next base: position 149,538,163 of record NC_068982.1, on the reverse strand, counting down.
TGGGTGCTTTTACGTGTCATATATGTATGTGTGTATATTTCAAAAAAGAAAAAGAATGACTTCGCTGGTAGTTCTAATCAATTTAATTTATTATCTTTTAATTTTTTAGTAATATAAATTTAAAAAATAATTAGAACTACTGATTAGAACTACTAGTGATGTCATTCTTTTTCTTTTTTCAAATATACCTAACTGTACGAAGGATCTCATACATTTTCCAATATCATCATCATCATCATCATTGTTTAACATCTGTTTTCTATGCTGGCATACACACACACACACATATATACATATATACATACACACATACATATCTATATACATAAATGCTCAGTACTTCTATTCTGTATGTTATTTTATGGTGAGCCACCAATCAGTGCAACCGCTCATGGTATTGTGATGGGAATATAATCAGAGATATCCATCTCTTGTCAGTTTGTAGCTTTCCCTTTTATGGTATCTGATGCTGAAGAAGAGATAACCACTCTGAAATGCCTGTATCTGTCAGTCTGGTCAGAGGGTGCTTTGAACTGATTTGGTGTGTTTACACCTCTCTGTTTACAGTGAGGAGTTTTCCCCTTGACAAAATACAGTGAATGGTTTTCTTGTGGGTTTGAATATGCTTGAAGCAAATTTGAACTGGTAACAAGTTTCTATTTACACATTTCACTGCTTAGCACTTCTAATCTGCATGTGTGTATGTGTATGTGTGTGTATGCATGTGTGTGTACGTGTGTGTGCATGTGTGTGTGCATGCACGTGTGTGTGTGTGTGCATGAGCACAT
>NC_068982.1:149527404-149537365 GCF_001194135.2 Octopus bimaculoides | reverse complement strand
TGTGTGCATGCACGTGTGTGTGTGTGTGCATGAGCACATGTGTATGTGTGTGTGTGTGTGTGTGTATGTGTGTTATAGGGAGACTAATCTCAGGATGCTGTACTTCACACCAAAAGCTGACAGAAAATCTGCCTCAACAAATTCTGTCTGACCTATGTAAACATAGAATTGTGGATGTGAAATGATAAGGATGATGATGATGATGATGATGATGATGATGATGGTGATGATGATGGTGATGATGATGGTGATGATGATGATATCATCTGTCATCTTTTTGGTGTGAAGCACAGCATCCTAAGACCCAATCAGACTAATTTTTTTTTCCTTGTCTTTCTCAGCTGTAGATTAACTTCCACCAAAATCACACACCAAAATTTTTCACCCAGTATTCATTTTCCCATAAACATCTCACATGTCCATTATCAGTGCCATCATCTCTCCTGCCTATCTTCAATGATCTCTTTAATGTTTGTCCACACTCTCTCATCTTACTTGTACTCATTCCTTTCATGCAGCTTAATATTTAACGGCTCATGCTTGCTTCATTATATATATTTTTTTCGATTCTCTGTTTCTGCTAATCTTCAATATTAAATTTTTTGGCGAGGGGTTGTATTATTATCTGATTTTCAAGAAAAAGGGGAAGAAGAAGAAGAAGGAGATGCCTGTGATATGTTATTCACCACCATACAATAATCAGACCGAGGTAAGAAACTCTAGTGGTTGCTAGGCCTACAGGAAATAGCAACTCAAATCACGGCCTACTGTCTAAAAGACAAAGCAAAAACAAATAACGAATAGCAAATAGCGAATAAGACATATTAAATAATGTAGTTAGTGCTGGAGAACTAAAAGAAAAACACGAGGAATGCCTTTGATCACAGGTCTGTTTAATCAGGATTCACCTAGAGCTACATAACAACATCAGCAGCAACAACAATAACATAATCCCCGACATCTGCTGTAGTTGATTATGATCCAGCTAGCCAGTCATAAGGAGGTAATACATTTTCTTCTCTGCCATAGTAACTATGTAACTAAGTAACTAAGTAACTAGCTTAGTATCTGTATAGGCACTGATGTTGCCTATGTCTTAGCTATAATCCCCCCACGGGCCTGCTACTATCACTACTGCATCTCTTTAAAGGCTTTACTAACTGTAGTTGTCACTTAACCTCAATAGCTTGGCCTGAACTACATAGACTCAAACATACTAAGCGTACATTCATATATGCATATATATGCACATACATTCATGCATACATACATACAAAACACATTCATATATGCATATATATACACATACATTCATGCATGCATACATGCATACAAACATACATACATACAAATCACATTCATATATGCATATACATGCACATACATTCATGCATGCATACACGCATACACACATACATACATACATACAAATCACATTCATATATGCATATATATGCACATGTATTCATGCATACATACATATATACATACATGTATGCATTAATACAGATATACATACATGCATGCATACTTTAATGCAGATATACATACACATGAATATATGACTTAATATTTATGCGTATGTGTGTGTGTGTGTGTGTGTGTGTGTGTGTGTGTGTGTGTGTGTGTATAGTTCTATATTTGGTATGACGGTTTGGTGCTATTCATGTGATGGACATGACCAGCCCTCTGAGGTGATTTTTGATGACGATGGTTTCAATGCTGTTGGCTTTGGCCCATTCAAGGACTGCAAAATAATTGACATAGTTCTCCCATTTGATGTTCATAACTGACCAAACTATATGTAATGATGTACATATATAAGATTTTAAATGATAATTTCCAGCTCTGGTAAAACCATCAGACCCATGCCAGCTCGAAAAACAGACGTTAAAGGATGATAATGATGATATATATCATCATAATTGTATTTATGAAGAATTTGCAGGTACAAATTTTGAGTCCAAGACAAAGTAATTCCTTCCACTAGATCAAAACATTGGAAGCCTTTAAATTTGATCTTATTAATATGAAAAAATAAAATAAATAAATAAAATACAAACAAAAAATAAACAAATAAAGTTCAAATGAATATTGTAAAACCTATCAGGATTGCTTACTTAAGAACTTGAAGTATTTCTGTAATTCAATTAAACTGTTTCCCACCTGAGAAAATGTAGTACATTTGAGATTAGAAACTAAGGTAGTTTCACAGCTAATAATATATATAAAAATATATATACATACATACATATATGATGTATATATGATATGTGATATATATATGATGATGATTGGGTTGAGGAAGAATTATAAGCGTTTTTTTTCAAATTTTAAAATGCTTTGGCAAAATGTTTTGTTATTTGAAAAAGAATTTTTTGCTCTACAAGAAAGTATGTTTTGATTTTTAAATCTTATTGATTTTTGCATATTTTCAGATCATGAAAATGGAATGTCAAGTGGACAAAGCTGAGCATTTTCGACACCTTTTGCTTTTTGCCTTTAATTAAGGTGTTAAGGCCTCCAACGCTGCTTATGAGATTTGTGCTGTGTATGGAGAAGGAGCAACGCCTCAAAGTACTGCTTGCTGTGACTGCTGAGGATATGCATAGGCTTGAAACAAATGAAGCTAGTATGCTCTGTTGGATGTGTAATGACAATGTGCATGCACAACAGTGTAAGTGTCCTGAGAGAAAAGTTGGGCATAAGAAGCATCAGATGTGGGGTGCAAGAGAGATGACAGCACAGGTATGGTCATGTAATGTATATGGATGAGGACAATTATGTAAAGAAGTGTCACACCCTAATGGTGGAGGGAATCTGCGGAAGAGGTAGATCCAGGAAGAGATGGGATGAGGTGGTGAAGCACAACCTTCGAACGTTAGGCCTCACAGAGGCAATGACAAGCAACCTAAACCTTTGGAGATATGCTGTGCTTGAGAAGACCTGACAAGCTAAGTGAGATCATAGTCATGGCTGATGCCAGTGTCGCATAACTAGCCCATTTAAAAGCACCCTCCAATCATTGGGCAATATGCTATGCTTGTGAAGACCTGTTGAACCAAGTGAAATAGATGCTGTGGCTGATGTCAGTACCGGTGTCATGTAAAAAGCACCATTCGAGTGTGGCTGATACCAGTACCACCTGACTGGCACCCATACTGGTAGCACATAAAAAACACCATTTGAGAGTGGTTGATGCCAGTGCTGCCTGACTGGCACCCATGCCGGTGGCACATAAAAAGCACTCGCCACACTCTTGGAGTGGTTGGTGTTAGGAAAGGTATCTAGGTGTAGAAACCTTGCCAAATTAGATTGTAGCCTTGTGTAGCCTCCTGGTTTGCTAGTTCTCAGTCAAACCATCCAATCCATGCCAGCATGGAAAACGGATATTAAATGACAATGATGATGATGCTGATGATCACACACACACACACACACACATACACACGTGTGTGTGTGTATGTGTGTGTCTGTGCCTCTGTCTGTGTGTCTTCCTCTGTCTTTCTTTCAAATTGTCTCCTTCCTCTCCTTTCTTTTCCTGCTAGGGTAGCCAAATATTTCCTCTTATAGTAAGACACTTATCTGCATCCCTCTAACCTCTCAACTGGCTCAAAGCCACCACCCTTGGTTCAACTGCTGCTGAGAGGTCTTTGTCTTGCTGGTGTTGGTGTCTCATTAAGAAGCAGCCCTGCAGGTGCCACATAAGAAGCACCCAGTAAACTCGGTAAAATCATATTAAGAAGGGCACCCAGCTGTAGAAACCATGCCAAAGCAGACAATGGTGCTTGGTGCTGCTTTCTGGTTTGTCTAGCTCCTGTCAAACCATCCAAAACATGCCAGCATGGAAAACAGGCATTAAATGATGATGATGATGATGATGATGATGGTGGTGGTGGTGATGATGATGATGATGATGATGATGATGATGATGATGATGATGATGATGGTGGTGGTGGTGGTGATGATGATGATGATGATGATGATGATGATGATGATGCTAGATATAGATATAAATACTTATGTTTCTGTGTGTGTGTGTGGAATGTTTAGTATATGTACAGATATGTGATAAATGGTTTTTTCATGGCTGCTTATCTTCCCACACACTACATACAATATGTAAATGATAACATTGATGTGAATTGTCATATACATATCACATAATATGATGGCTATATATCAACTAGATTCATGCAGCCACCATATAATATACATTGTATTTGATATACACCTCATGTTACTTAATCTTAATTTTTTATTTGAATTAGTATTTTAGTTGTGTCATAGCTGTTAGCATATATGTATACATACACATGCATAGCCACATATAAACAAACATACACACAGTCTCATTTGCACACACACACACATGCACGCACACACACACACGCACGCACACACTAATTTTGTTTAGAATTAGGTCAATCCTGACTGAATAGATTTATGATCTAAGACATTCTAACCTGGAACCATTTATATATTTTTTTCAGATATAATATATCAAAGACTGTTTTATCCTTTACTTTATAAACAGAAACATGTATTTTGCTGGAGAATTGACTGCTATGTTTTGTAAGCCAAATAGCTGCATAGATGCAGTCTCTTGATTTGCATATAAGCTCGTATTGGAAGGCAAAGTTACGCTGTTTGAAACAAAGGTTTTCTAACAATCCATATCATGTTTACAGTCTTCACCAAATATTCCCTCCTATCTATCAAATGAGGCACAAGAACTCTCACACACACATATACACACTGATAGAATTTCTACCAACCAAATTCACTCAAAAGCTTTTGTTGGCATGAGCAGAAGACACTTGCTCAAGGAGCCATATAGTGGGGCTGAATCCAAAACTATGTGGTTGTGAAGCCTGTGCCATTGTTATTATACATATTCATATAAGGCAGTGAGCTGGCAGAATTGTTAGCACTCTGGGCAAAATGCTTAGTGGCATTTCATGTCTTTATGTTCTGAGTTCAAATTCTGCCGAAGTCGACTTTGCCTTTCATCCTTTCAGGGTTGGTAAAATAAGTACCAGTTGAGCACTGGGGTTGATGCAATCCATTTAATCCCTCCCCGCAAACTGGTGGCCTTGTGCCGAAATTTGAAACCAATATCATCATTGTCATCATCATTTAATGTCTGTTGCTCATGTTGGCATGGGTTGGAGGGTTTGACCAGGGATGGTAAGCTGGAAGGCTGCACCAGACTCCTGTTTTATTTGGCATGGTTTTCTATGGCTGGATGCCCTTCCTAATATCAACCACTCCAAGAATGTAATGGGTGTTTTTACATGCCATTAGCATGGGTGCCATTTGCATGACATCAGTATCTGCCATGACTGCAATTTTGCTTGGCTTGATGGGTTTCTTCTCAAGCATGACATAATGCCAAAGGTCTTGGTCATTGCCTCTGTGAGGTCCAACACTTGAAAGGAACTCAGCCACTTTGCTTCCGTGAGGTCCAACGCTCTGTATTCATATATATTAAAATGTTATGATAAAGAAAAATATTTGATATTGAGTTCTGCTTTTTAGGCATGGCTGAGAGATTAAAAAGTTTGCTTCCCAACCACATATTTTCAGATTCAGTCCAACTGTGCAGCACTTCAGACAAGTGTCTTCTACTGTAGCCCTAGATCAACCAAAGCCTTGTGAGTGGATTTGGTACACTGAAACTGAAAGCCCACCATAGACTTATGCGTGTATATGTGTGTCTTTGTATTTGTGTCTCTTCCCGCACTGCCTGACGAGTGCTGGTTTGTCTACACCCCTGTAAGCTAGTGGTTTGGCAAAAAGAAACTGATAAAAATGTTCCAGGTTTTAAAAAAATTAGTAATTCAAGGAAGTACATTCCAATGACTGAAACACATAAAGATAAAAGATGTTTTAGTTAGCTTGCTTCAAAGAAAACTACAAGTTAACTATATTAAAAATGCTTGATGAAACTGAAGTTTGGTAATTTCTTATTCACATTTGATGGAATAGCTGAATAGCTTGTATGACAGACAGAATAGCAGAATAGCTTGTATGACAGACAGAATACCTTGTATTGAGATGTATAATTTTATGTTTTGAGTTCAAATACTGTTAACACCAACTGAGTTTTTCATACTGGGATCAATATAACTGGCAGATCTCTCACCTAGATTTGAGACCTATTTTAGAAATAAACATTTGATTCAAAGATGAACTTTTTTTTATTTATTTAATACTCTTCTAAAAGATTATAATCTGATCAGACAAAGGTTATGTGTAAGAAAAGAGAATTATTATTCTAAAAGAACTGTTGCCCAGAATTATTGCAATTATTTTATCTACGAAAGATTAGATAGAATTAAAATTTGAGGTTGTGAGTCTTTAAAATGTTTGCATCTCACAATCTGAGTAGGTTGCACTGTAAGCTGATTTTGGTGCATTTAAACCATTTATCTATGGCAAGAAATTTTCTCCAGGACAAAACACAGTGAATGGCTTTCTTACAGATTTGAATATGCCCCAAGCACACGCACACATATCATCATCATCATCATTTAACGTCCATCTTCTATGCTGGCATGAGTTGGATGGTTTGACAGGAGCTGGTAAACCTGGGGACTGTGCCAAGCTCCACTGTCTGCTTTGAAATGTTTTTTTTTATAAGGCGCAGGAGTGGCTGTGGGGTTAGTAGCTTGCTTACCAACCACATGGTTCCGGGTTCAGTCCCACTGAACCCAGGCAAGTGTCTTCTACTATAGCCTCAGGCTGACCAAAGCCTTGTGAGTGGATTTGGTAGACGGAAACTAAAAGAAACCCATATATATATGTGTGTGTGTGTTTGTGTGTCTGTGTTTGTCCCCCCAACATTGCTTGACAATCGATGCTGGTGTGTTTACGTCCCTGTAACTTAGTGGTTTGGCAAAAGGGACCAATAGAATAAGTACTAGGCTTACAAAGAATTAGTCCTGGGGTCGATTTGCTCAACTAAAGGCGGTGCTCCAGCATGGCCGCAGTCAAATGACTGAAACAAGTAAAAGAGTTACTGGGTGCCCTTCCTAACACCTACTACTTTACAGAGTGGACTGGGTGCTTTTTACATGGTGTTTCTCACCACTGCTTGACAACCAGTGTTGGTTTGTTTATGTCTCTTTAACTTAGTGCTCCAACAAAAAAGATTGAGAAGGTAAGTACCAGGCTTAGAAATAAGTACTAGAGTTGATTTGTTCATCTAAACCCAGTGACTGAAACAAGTAAAAGATTAATACCGGGAGGTGGGTTGGTACAAGAGCTAGGGGGACAGACAAGATGCCTTATGGTATTGTGTCTTTTTGTATTCTGAGTTCTCAGTGGTAGTGAAATAGACCTAATCCTTTACTGTGCTTAACACCTGTTTCTTAGATGTGCTTTACTGTAGTTCCATCTGTTGCAAGCTTTCAGGCTGGGGCTCTAATTGGTCAATAACTTCTCCACTTCTTTCAACCAGTCTTAGAGGCTTTATAAAGGGTCATGGATGCTGCCCTTCCTTCCATGACTAAATGCTTGAAAAAAAAATGATCTTCTGTGGATGTGGTTTGAGATAAACTGATGACTTATCTGGAATCAAGTGATTATGAAGTTCTCTCAATAATAGCAAATACAGAAAATTTTAGTGAGATGTCTTTTGCATGAAAAACATAGTTAAGTAGAGTCTGTGTAAGCATATGTAGCAAATTATATTTAATAAAAATTACATTATAATGAGGTAAAAAATAAAACATTAATATTAATGATAGTATGTTCTTTTCAAGAACGAGAGGGAAGATAACACTGTGTAAGTTTGATTAAATAGGCGTTGAATAATTTGTAGGACTAATTTTGGCTGTGTTGTTGTTACCCATGTTAAAACCAAGTCCACTTAAAGTTTTCGATGAAACCATTTATTTACATAAAAGCATACAGAGGTTTTTGTCAAAAGTACATATGTACCAGAAATGTCTAGATAAGCATTTATCTCTAGATATATGACTGCTTGCTTGCTAGAAAAGATAGCTATATCTGAGATATATGTTGTGAGAAGTGGAAAAGTTCTGTATTCATTGTGGGCAAATGATTCCTTTTAACTAGTGGTTGAGCAGCAACCAAGCAACCTGTCAACTCACGGATCCCTATTGTCTCCACTAGTACATGTAGCATGCATTTCAATTTACAGCCTCATGATTGCATTTGAAATACTATTGGTTAACAATTAGGCCAAGATCACCTGATATGCTGTGGCCTATTTTTCATTACTAAGTTGATATGCTTTCAAATCTAAGCCCTGTTACAGGGGTATGAAATGGAAAGTGAATTTAATCTTTGCTAGATTCAGTAGATAATTCCAGACATGTTTCAGTCTTATTAAACTTCTTCAACAAGTCATCCTTTTACAAGAAGTTAATAGGTCTTTGAAAAATTGAGGGAATAAATAGATTTTGAGAAAGAAATCAGTTACTGATTTGGTAAATTAAATTATTAACTCAGGAATGATTTGAACCCATAATTTGTGTGTTACTGAGAGACAACAAAAAACTTTGGGATTTTGAGGACTATTCCTCTCAGTAGCAATAATCTGTGACTCTCTTTAACCTTCTTAATGGGTTGGACAGTTTGACAGGAACCAATGTGTCCAAAGACTGCATCAAATGCCAATGTTTACTTTGGCATAAATTCTACCACTAAATGCCCTTCTTAATGTCAACCATTTTACAGTGTAGACTGGATGCTTTTTTCATGCCACCAAACTATTGAGGTTGCCATGCAGTTCACAGGACTTACAAGCCCTGGGGTAGCTGGTAGGTCAGTTTCATGCTAGGCAATTAGGGTATTACTGAAAGAAAGGTGGGGAAGAGCAGATTCCTGCAGAGGGGTCTGCATGGCTACTCAAAAAAAAAGAGAAAAAAATTATCAATGCAGTCATCTTTCATTCAAACAACATGTCCGACCCATCTGACTGAATTCTCAGGGTACTAGTGGCTCTGCACAAAGGAATGACAGCAACAGTGATATCTAGCAGTCAACATTCAGAGGTACTTTCTCTTGCCACTAGATTGAAAAAGGGCTGTGTTTTAGCTCCTGGGCTCACACATACATTCATATACTTCCCTTGTACATGCACACACATACACACATATACTTACACACAGTTGAAACGCTGTTTGATTTTTCTTTTCAGAGTTGAACGTTCACCATCTCACTTCCATTGCACACACACACACACACCTCCCTTTTACATACACACACATATATTCACACAGAGTTGAAATGCTCCCGCTACCAGTTTGCCATCACTCCTTCCTTTCTCATTCTTATGTTGTGACGGAGAAAAACACAAGAGTATTATTATAGTAGATTATTATTATTAGCAAGCTGGCAGAATCATTAGCATACTGGACAAAATGCTTAGTGACATTTCTTCTGGCTTTATGTTCTGAGTTCAAATGCTGCTGAAGTCAGCTTTGCCTTTTATTCTTTCTAGGTCAATAAAGTATGTGTCAGTTGAGCACTAGGGTCATGTGATTAACTTGAACCCGTCTCCTAAAATTGCTGGCCTTTTGCAAAAATTAGAAAAGAATTATTGTTGTTAAGCCTCTAGATTAATCCAGATCAAACAGACTTATGGTCAAAGACATTCAAACCTTGAACATCTTGTATTTTTACAGGAATAGTGTAGCCTGGACTACATCACCTATGTGTCCTTTTACTTTTATATGGCTTGGTATATATATATATGCACACACACACGTATATATATATATATATATATATATATATAATCATAAATATATAGGGATTGACAGTAACCTGCTTCTCCAACATACTGAGAATTCAGAAATAGCAGCCAAAGAACTACTGATTCCAAAACTACAAATTATACTCTAAATTGATAGCGATATTTTTGATACACACAGAACAAAAAACAGTAGAGAAGAGTAAAAAAACCACTTGCCTTTAGTTTAAAAAA
>NC_068982.1:149521522-149527197 GCF_001194135.2 Octopus bimaculoides | reverse complement strand
TTTTTTTACTCTTCTCTACTGTTTTTTGTTCTGTGTGTATCAAAAATATCGCTATCAATTTAGAGTATAATTTGTAGTTTTGGAATCAGTAGTTCTTTGGCTGCTATTTCTGAATTCTCAGTATGTTGGAGAAGCAGGTTACTGTCAATCCCTATATATTTATGATTATAAATGATTTTACCGAAAAGGTTTTTTCATACTGAGCTACCGGGCAAAATTGTTAATTATTAATTTTATTACTAATTGACAATTCCCTGCCCTGTATATCTATCTATATATATATATATATTTATATGGCTTGAAAGATAGATTTGGTTGGTATTTTTAGCAACTTCAGCAACCATGTAGAAGCTATCTCACTGGCTTATACCTTCATAATTTTGCCCATAAGTGTATGGAAAACATAAAAACTTAAATCTTTAAATCGTTCTTCATGAAACCTATAAAACAACTTTATGCACGATGTTTTATTCAAATTATTTATTCATTCATGGCTATATAAATTTGTTATTCAGCAAAAAAAAAGTAGAAAAGAAAGCAAGCAGAATAGGGGGACAATTTAAAAGGCTGGTGTAGTTATGAGCTATTGTGCAGGAGTGTGAATTGAACTTAATTTGAGCAATACCTTGCATTGAAATATTCAACATACATTGCTAACTTATTAAGAATGTTATACAGATTAAGTGAGGTGTACTAAAACTTATTTCAGCTGTTGGTGTTGAGAAATTGACAAATACAATGCACATTGGAATGTTTGCTAAATGTCTAAGAAGTATTAGATAGTAGCCAGGTCTTACTACAATGGACTGGCAAAATTGTTACAGCATTGACAAATGACAGTAACCTTCTCTTCATGGCTGGTGTCTACAATGGGTATGGTCAGCAGAAGCTGAGCTGCTTCCATGGGATGCATGGAAGCCATGGAGTCGGTTCCTGCAACGAGAAGGGAACTAGGCTGATGGAGTTCTGTGAAGCAAATGATCTTATGAACTGCAACACTATCTTTGGGAAAATTAAGCAGTTAACCTGTTCACCTGTAAGTCTGGTAGTGACTGAAACTAGATTTGAAATTTCTATAAAGCATCCTAAATGTGATAGAAATATAGTTAAAGATTAAGAAGCATAATTCCCTCAAATCATATTATACAATCTCATAACAGAAGGCTACACCAGAGTATGTAGTTCTGGGTATATTATGTTTCGGAAAAAAAGGAAAACAAGAAAAGGCTGGAATGTTTTTGATCATAGTTTCACTTAATTAGGGCTGACATAAGGCTAAATAACAACAATAAGCATTCATTTATCGATTGCGACCACATGTCTGAAGGAAAGATTTAAATTCAATTCTGAAAGTTAGCAAAACACCAGCAAACTATAGAAGTAACCTTTGCTATTTAAAGTGATAAGAAAATACTTCTCCATGGTATATATTTTGTGCTAGCTTCAATGAGGAGGGAAAAATCAATAAATACAGGTGACTGACTGGCTGTTCCCAGTTTGTGCCGGTTGCTGTTTAGATGGCAGGTGTTCTAGGATCCTGTACTACTGATTTCTTCTACAAAATAGGGATAACAGTGGCCCATTGGATAAATGAGCCCTGCAAGGTGGAGTGACTGCGGCAGTGAGTGTTATTGGCCATTCTCCATGACAATGCCATCAGTCATTACTGTGGGATGCCATTTGTTCTGGGGGTATACAGCACATTGCTCCCTCCCCTCCATTTTCTGCAGCTTTACCCCCACCCCGCTGTTTTTTTTTTCCTTTTCTTTCTTTTCATTTCTTATCTCTCTTCTTTCCTATTTGTTCAACTAGAAACCCAGTGTAGTGGTAAATCATAACTTAGGTGCTACATGTTCACTCAAAAATGCTAGAAATAAATGTCAAACTCTTTCTAATCACACCCTGCCATCTTAGAAAAGGACATGTTAAATAATGTGGTCTTGGCTTCTAGGCTCATAAGTATAAAAATGAGATGGTCATGGTTGGAATGCTTTTGATGATAGATCTGTCCTAAATGAAGTTGGCATGGGGTTAAACAATGTCAACAACAACAGGCCTATGAAAAAAGCCTTCTTGTGATGATTTCACTTTTCATTTGGATGCTGTATATCTAAGACTAAATTATCCAATGTCCTTCCTTAATTTAAAGAAAATTTAGTTGCTGTTTCTAGTAACAGCAAAAACTAGCTCATTGACTTGACTTTGCTGAAATTCTTCTATGTGCATAATTTCTCATATTATCTCAAACACACACATTGTGTAGAAAGGAAATAATTTTTTGAACTGTGGCACAAGAGTGAATTGGCTACCATTGTAGTGGTTGCTTGTGGTTGCTTGTTGGTGTGTGTTGAATTGCTGAAAACCATTGTCTTGTGTTATAGCTGGCTGCATGTATAATAAATGAAGCAAACTCATGAACTTACAACTTTCAACTTTCAACATATTCACTGCTGTACATGATTTACTGCGTTGGCTGTTTACAAAAGAAACATGCCAAAAATATAACTGCTGACTAGGAGGAGAGAACTGCTCTGTGTCTTGTTGAAGGCTAGCTGTAGTACATTGTGTATGAGTGTCTGAAGTTGCTTTTTACTTGAGGTGCTCTGTCTGAGTGGTCTGGTCTTAGTGGTCTGCCTTCTGTGAGTGCCCAAAGTGATCTGCCTGAATGTCTGAGGCTGTCTGCTTGAATACCCGAGGTTGTCAGGCCTTGGTAGTATGTTAAAGCCATCTAGTTGAGTTAGGCACCAAATGGTTTTTATGGGGTGAAAAGGGGAAAAGTTTAGATCATCTGAGAAAGCATATCACACCACAGTTTTGTGTTGATCAGTCAATTTATAGATCAATCATGTAAAACTGTGGTGGCTCACTAGTGGTTTCTAACTGAATATCTTGCAGTTGGAGTTCAAATCCTGACAAAACTAATCTTAGTACATGACTAGTTTTTATTTTTATGAAGTTGAAAAGAAGAAAGAGAAAACTAAACCTGTTGAGATTTGATCCCAGAACAAAGTGAGAGACAATACTAAATACTGAAATATATTGAATACTGAGCTTAATGGCTGCCAACCTGTCACTATCCATTTGTTCAAACAATAAATACATGAGAAGATACCATTAAATTATTCTTATTCAAATGATATATGGCAGAATGTGGTTTTGTTTTCTCTCTTGGGATTTATAGAAATCACGAAACATTGCTCTGAAGAAATATAAAAACTAGAAAATAACAAGAGAGTACCTTCAAGATATATGATTTTTTTGTTCTCGCAGTGAGAAGAATCTACATTTGTAATTAGCTTCATAATTTAATTGAAGAAATATTCTATATGCCAATGTGGCTGCATAGTACAAATTTTGTTTCCCAACCACATAGTTCTGGGTTCAATCCCACTGCATGGTACCTTGAGCAAGTGTCTTCTACTATAGCCCAAAGCCAACTAAAGCTTTATGAGTGGATCTAGCAAATAGAAACTGAAAGAAGCCCATTGTATATACACATATGTGTGTGTGAGTGTGTGTGTTTGTGTTTGTCCCTCACCACTGCTTGATAACTGGTGTTGGTTTGTATATGTCACTGTAACTTAGCAGTTTGGCAAAAAGAGTTTGATAGAATAAGTACCAGGTTTTTATAAAATAAGTACTGGGGTTGATTTGCTTGACTAAATCCAAGTCAGTGCCCCAGTTTGGCTACAATTCAATGACTGAAACAAGTAAACAATAAAAAATAAAATTAAAGCAAGGGAATTCACACTTTTATAAGAAAACTAAGATTTTTGATCACTCTTCACACATTGTTAAGACGGCACCTTTGAATATACATATCTATGGAGGAATGAATGAAGGAGCTTCCACCTTCTAAAAATAGCAACTAAATTTCCCTTAGACCACATTGTACTGTCTAAATTAGAATAATTAGCGCTCAAGTATGATCTTAGCCATGATGGCTAAAAAAAAAAACAAAGCAAAAAAAAAACTACAGAATACAGTACACATTGGGTGTTGTAGTCTGGGATATATTATATCAAGGTTAAGAAGGCAGTGGCCACAGCCACTATGTTTTTGATTATGAGTGCTCATTAGGACTGATGATAACGACAACCACATAAATCATCAGACCCTCCTCCTCCACATCGTCAACATTGTCATCATCATCATCATCGTCGTCCGCTGCCGCCGCCACCATCACCACCACCACCACCACCATTTCACATCCACTTACCCTGCTGGCATGGGTTTGACAGGTCATCATGACCAAATCCTTCTAAGACTGGCTGGAAGACCACGTCTTGGTTGTGCATTTCATTATTAGCAAGGATTCTAGGTTTTGTTTTCACATATCAAGACTCTGCGATAAGTACGAGGTCATCAGCATATATGAGTTCTCATGGACAACTGGTCTTAAATGTCATTGTCATAGCTTGGAGAACTGTAACAAATAAGACTAAGAAGAGAACTGAGCCTTGCTGAACACCTACCTGCACAAGAAATTTCTCACTGAACTCATTGCAAAATTCTCATATTACTAACTGCATCACTATACACAACTAATACGGCTCTCTCCTTAAATCACCAGACTACTGATTGTGATTCCACATCAGAAGCCTTCTTCAGAGCAACAAATGCTTGGTAGAAATGTATTTTCTTTGCAATAAATTTCTTTTGCAGCTGCTTTACTATGAAAAGTGCATCAGTATTTCAACAGCCTGGCACAAATCCAAACTGCGTCTCATCTAAGCTGACTCTCTTCCTAATTAATTGTGTTAATACGCTTTACATTACTTATATTACTTTTATAACCTAGTTCATCAGTTTGAGGCCTCTGTAGTTGCTTCTTTCCAAAATAACTCTGTAGTTACTCAGGAAAGAGGCTTTTGTGAGAGTTGTTGATTATACTGTTACACCATACATTAGTTGTGACATTTCCTAGTACTACTTTAGGGGCTGTTTATGTCCCTGTAACTTACCGGTTTGGCAAAAGAAACCAATAGAATAAGTACTAGGCTTACAATGAATAAGTCCTGGTGTCGATTTGCTTGACTAAAGGCAGTACTCCAGCATGGCCGCAATCAAATGACTGAAACAAGTAAAAGAAAAAAGAAAAGAATACACACACATAGATATACATATGAATTTAAATTCATAACCGAAAGAGCTACAGAAAGCAATCCTTCAGGCCCTGAAAGGTTGCTTTAAGGTGCATGGCATATTTTATAAATATGCCTGTTCAAGTATCACGACAGCGTGAAACTATTTGTAAACCTTTCAGTTGTGTATTTAAATGAATATTTATTGCTCTCACCAGTTAGAGTACTTTTCTTGTTGATCTTACCTCCATTGGATCTTTAAACTATATATATATATATATATATATATATATATATGTATGTATGTATATACATAAATATATATATATATATGTGTGTGTGTGTGTGTGTAAGATGCAGGGATGGAGGTGTAGGAAGAAAGTTAGCTTCGAGCAATCCATAGTAAATCTAAGACTTTCAGGAACAATAGTGGTTTATTGAGACGGAAGATTGCAGATTTTTTTTCTTTTATCAAAAAACAATGAGCTGAAAAAAGTTCTTTTTATATTTCACGGTAGGCAACCAGGGTTGCTGAGTGTGTAGAAAAGAATACAAGAGTTTTACATATATATATATATATATATATATATA
>NC_068982.1:149516678-149520864 GCF_001194135.2 Octopus bimaculoides | reverse complement strand
ATATATAATTAATTAAAAAAACAGAAAAAGACAATAATTAAAAAACAACAATGTGAGGACATAGCACATGTAAAATATTAATAAGATGCTCAGAGAAGGAAAAGAGTGGTTGTTTTATGCTTTGGGCATAGCTCTTCTTCAGAAACAGGAAACATGGGAAAGTCCAAAAGAAAAGGAAGAAGGAGGAAAAAAAAATCACCAACAGTCCATGTGTAGATAAATTTTGCGATGACCGGAAGTTGGACAAAGAGAAAAATGCTTTCTGGACAAGAGAGAGTGAAGAATGGTTGGTATCTGTGTATGTGTGAGAGCATACACTTGTGTTGTGGAATGTGTGTGTGTGCATGTGTGTGTGTGATGGCATGTGTGTGTATTGTAGCATGTGTGTGTATTGTAGCATGTGTGTGTATGTGGCAGTTACTTAGTCTGTGTGTGTGTGTGTGTGTGTATGCAAGGCAGTAACTGAGTGTGTGTGTGTGGTAGCATGTGTGATTGTGATGATAACTGTTTGCCTTAATGTCCTAGTGAGAGATCAGCAGCTATAATGACAGGTGAGTGTACGGTAGGTGTGCAGCGTGTGCGTGTGTTTTACTATGTGGTGTGCGTAGATGGAATGGTCAATAATGAGTTTGGGCAGTCTGAAGGGTGTGTGAAAGACAGTCTGAAACATTCTGAAAAGTATGTGAATGGTGGGATGGGAATGCGTGTGTGCATGTGTGTGTGTGTGTGTGTGTGTGTGTGTGCACACGCGCGTGTGTGTGAGTGTTTGTACATGCATGCATGCGTGTGTATGTGTACGTGTGCATAAAAAGGAGAGAAGTGTGGTTGCATTGTCTGAAGGGTGGGTGAATGGGTGGGTGTGGCTGTGTGTGTGTTGGCATGTGTACGCGGACGGACTGGGAATGTGTGTATGTGTGCACGTGTATGGGTGTGTGTGTCTATATTGTGTCATTCTGTTGCTCTCTCTATATATAAATGTGTGTATGTGTACCTATCTCTGTGTGTCACTCTATTGCTCCCTCTCTCAATGTATATATATGTGTACGTGTGTGCGTGCGTGTATGTGTGTGCATGTGTGTGCGTTGTCTGTACGCTCTGTGTTGTGTGCATGCGTGTGGGGTTGTGCGCATTTGGGGTATGTATGTATGTATGTATGTATGTATGTATGTGTATATATATATATATATAGAGAGAGAGAGAGAGATAGATAGATAGAGAGAGAGAGAGAGAGAGAGAGAGAGAGAGAGAGAGAGAGAGAGAGAGAGAGAGAGAGAGTAATGCAGATAGACATGATTAAGCTTGATATATAAACACACACACACACAGATTTGTATATGAGGAGCTTACTTTCAGGTATAAGTGCTTACTTGTTCGATTTCATGATCACCATTAAAACAATCTGCAAGCTGCTGACTTCACGCATGTGAAATTTATTTTCAGCCAAACTGGGATAGATGCCATATAGACAGTAGGTGAATCTCAATCTTCCAATCAAAATCAGATATATTCAAGTTGTTGTTTTAAACAAATTGGGATATCTGCATGCTGGCTAATCTTTTGGGAAATTCTAAAGACGACTACCTTAGACGAGGAAATGTCGCGAAAAATTATGCAAAATGACGGAAATGAATTGATTCGTATCAGTGATGGAAACAAGGGAACTCGTAAAAAGAAGAATAACGCCATTCGCAAACGTGACACCGAAAAAAGGAAATGATACAGTGCTACAGGCGAGTATATTTGGCTGAGAACTTGTAGTCATAAAAACAAGAATGTTTTCAAGTGCACCGACCTCACTGAAGAGGATGTTTTGTACTTTCGGAGTAAGCTATTTGAGAAACCACACAAGATTCAACAAGATAATTTTTTACTTCTCCATGTGAATCTGAATATTGTCAAACGGAAGAGTGGAACTGCTGGTAAGAAACATCAGTCATCAAATTCGTACATGGCGAGGAAACAGAATGGGCAGCTAGTGAAAGTGTGCAGAGAAACCTTCCTCAAAATTGTCAAGCCAATTGGAAAAAATAGAGTTGATGGCTTTATTAAACGCTTTAGACAGACTGGACATGTGGCAGAGGAAAATCGTGGTGGGGGTAGAAAATCTCATACGAGTATTGAGAAGAAAAACTCTGTCATGCGATTTATTGGAAACCTTAAAGGCATTGAAAGTCATTATGGTCGGAATAAAAGCATTCGAATGTACTTACCAGCGGAGATGAAAAGCACCCGTCATATAAGGTGTGTTTACAACTGATCTACTGAAGAGCACAAAGTAAAACTCATGATGCTCTACAGAATCTTTGTAAATGAGTTCAACATTGGTTTCCATAGCCCTCGAGTGGACACATGTACATTTTGTGGGTAATCTTCAAGTTTAGGGAAGTAAAAAAAGTAAATAAAAATATACAAGGGAAATAACTTAACGTCTTACTAGTATTATCCGTACTATTGAATATCATAGTACCGGCTGAGAGATTGAAAATGCCTCGTGGTAGACCGGCTGCACAACAACTTATTGTTCCTCAAAATGAAATCCTCACTCGTCAATTAATATTAGAAGAATATTGGAATATTAGTGAATTATGCAGCAGTTCAAGACACAGAATGTTGGAATGGTGTGCGCGCTGTCGGCCTATTAGGAATAAGTTTACCTGCGAGGATTGTTTAGTATCATGCGAACTTGTTAAAAAAAAAAAACACGTATGTGATTTATTTATAAACAGCTAAAAAAAAAAACACATTTCAGAGTAGTACGGATAATACTAGTAAGACGTTAAGTTATTTCCCTTGTATATTTTTATTTACTTTCTTTTACCTCCCTAAACTTGAAGATTACCCATTTTGTGAGCGGACAAAATATGCCATTAAAAATTCTGTGGATGAAAGATCGAAACAAGAAAACATTGCAAATCTGCATGTGCACAAATTACGTGCCAAAGCATTCTATGACATTTTGAGGCAGATGAATGATTCTAGTATTCTGACAGTAGCTTTTGATCTACAAGTTCATAATTTGCCAAGGCTCACAATTCAAGAGGCTTACTGTTCCCGAAAACTAGCATTCTATCATTTTGCAATCTATTCTGGAGATTGAAATATTGCGTATACATGGACAGAAAATCAATCTCATCGAGGATCTAATGAGATTGCCAGTTGCTTGCATGACTTTCTTACAAACGATTTTAAAAAAATGGATTGTTTTCCTAACACGACTCTAGTACGCTTGGTGTGTAATGGATGCGGTGGTCAAAATAAAAATAACATTATGTTGGTCATGGTAATACTCTGGCTGTGCACCACTCCTGCTCAGATAAAGCAGGTGGAATTCTTGTTTCCCGTACGAGGACACTCATTTTTACCATGTAATAAGCTATGCGGCAGGATAGAACATGAGCTAAAATCACTAGAGACCATCATTTCTCCAGAGGATGGATTTTTATGTATTCTTCTTCCCACTTAGATTTTAAATGTTGCCACAATTATAATATGTCTATTCTACTGTAATTTTCTACATTCTTGTGCAGCTGAAGATTGTTCTACATATTGCATTTAATGTAATGCTCGCATTACTTAAATAAATGGAGTAGCATGAAACGTGCGTACTGCAGTAATCTTTGAAATCCGTGTTGCTTTTTTTTATTTTTTGATCACCTTGCTTTTGGAATGGTTTTTGGATAATACCATACTATATTCTGGTGCCTAAACATAAGTACCACATTCAATTTTGAATCTAAATCTAAATTATATAGATATATATATATATATATATGTACATACGTCAAGCCTTATCATGGTTATCTGCATCACTATCTCCATATCGATTCATCTGGATTTCTCTGATAGCCACTTTTTACCTCGTGGACCTAGTACTTGATGTGGATTTTGGATATGTGTGTGTGTGATTGTGTCTCCTCGTCTTGGCGTAGCGTGATAGTTGTAAAATGATTATTACTGTCATTCATAACCAATATGTCTGACCATGGGACATTACCTTGCTTAAAAGCAGGTGAGGTTTAGTGACAGGAAGGGCATCCGGTAGTAGAAAATCTCCTTCAATAAACTTCAACCCATGCATATCGATGATGATGATGATGATGATATATATATATATATTTATCATGACAAATACACACACACATTGTCTATATATATATATATATATATATATATATATATATATATA
>NC_068982.1:149511536-149516059 GCF_001194135.2 Octopus bimaculoides | reverse complement strand
TATATATATATATATATATATATATATATACACACGCGTAGATATGAATACTTATAAGCATTACACACACACACATCAGCAAACTTGAATGTTCGTATTAATATTTCAGCTAGTGTCTGGCTACATTTCAATGTTTATGTGTATAAAAAGGTGGGAGGATTTCCACATTTATTTCATAAGCGTCTATGTGACTGAATATATGTGTGTGCGTGCACACACACACATATATATATATATGTGTGTGAACACCAAAGAACCTGCATATTTTGATGTATTTAAGTCGTTTCAAGCTTATTTAACTGCGTTAGTTTGCTTGAGTATGTTGTGTATATTTTTTCATAAAGTTTAATATTTTATTGCACACTTGCAATGATGCATATACGTGTGTATATGTACATAATACATATCTATGAGTGAGTATGTAAATGCATGTGCCTGTAATTTAATACGATAGTGTATGTATTCACATATTAACTTAGTTCTATGTAGATGTGTATGTGTACACACGCCTGTGTGTATGTGACTGAGCTTTTTTTGCTTCTAAGTATGTGTGTTTCTATGTATTTTCATGTCTGTGAATTTGTTTATACTTATATATTTGTTATTGTCACTTAAGGTGTCTATGGATGTATCTTTATATTCATGTTTGTATATTTTTGTCAATGATATAATGATATTTCGGTGTATTCGGTAGTGTGAAAATATTTTTATGCTCATGTTGATATATATATATATATATGCATTCATACATACACACACACATATATATGTCATTGTATTTTGGTATGTAAAAATAAATCAACTGAGGAAAGAATGCTTCAAGACAAGTATATTGAGTCGAATCGTTGTACTGCACCTAGCAGAAGGATAAAGGTTTATAATCTATGAATAACTAAACTGTATAGGATATTCTTTTTCGTGACTTGATATAAAACAAACAAAATAAAAAAAAGTATTATATTGAAAAGCAAAAACAAAATAGATTATAATTAAAAAAACTCAACAAAATTTCCTGAATCAAAAAAAAATTATCACAAGAAATAGTAAATAAATAAATAAATAAATAAATAAAAGACGACAAAATACATTATAGGATAGTATGGAACTAGTAATAGCTCAGTGGTAACAATTTAAGGGGGAAAAAAAACTGTGTCAATATATTCAGACTAGTGGCTGGAGAAACATGAAAAATCTGAGGCGAATGAGAAAATGGCGGCTACCATTTTAGTTCACTCTCCTCCCCTTTATAGCTATCGCAATCTTCCGCCGAGGAGATATAGCTTTCCTCCTCCACTTTATAACTATTGCTGTCCTCCACCACCACCTCCTCTTTATAGCTATCGCTCTCCTCCTCCTTGTCTTTATAACTATAGCTTTCTTCCCCCTCTTTATAGCTATCGCGCTCCTCCTCCTTGTCTTTATAACTATAGCTTTCTTCCCCCCTCTTTATAGCTATCTTTCTTCCCCCTCCACTTTCGTTCTTGTTTTCTCGCTCCTTTCCCTCCTCCTCCTCTAACGTTCTCATTCTTTCTCCCGACCTCCACTTCCTCCTTTCAAGTCATTCCTCCGGGTTTCATTTTCGTTTTTTCTTTCTCGTTCTGTTTTCCTCTCATCTCCTCCTTTGTTCTATCCCCTCCCCTTCCTCCTCCTCCTCTTATCACCCGTCTCTGCTGTTATATGATCCGCTGTTCTTTCTATCTTCACTTCCATCACCTCATTGTTGTAGTCTTCTCTCTTTCTCCTTGTCTCTGTCTCTCTATTTCTTTCTTTCTCTCTCTCTTATCTTTTTGACTGCAATATATTTTATTTCTTTTTCTTACATTTGTTATTTTTGTTTCCTTTCTTTTCTTTCTTTGACTCGCCGTCTTTTTAAGTCTATTTACTTTTTCTCTCTTTACATTTTTATCACATTTCTTCTTTTTTTTTTTCATTTTTCACTCATTCATTCTTTCACTCTTTCAAAATGCTATATTTGTCCAATTATGCACACAAACACAAGGTCGCTCGTCTTGCAAGAAATAACAGCCAAATCTACCCAACCTATACATACCCAGCCGTGTAAAAAAAACATTGGATTATGTAGTTTAAAAAATAATAATACGGGATTGTCATGGATGGAATGCCTGGTTATTAGTCAGCTCAGTCAGTGCTGACCTGGGGTTAAACAGTTTTATCTTCTGCTTCTTTGTTAAATTTCACCAACTTATTCTCTTTTTCTTTCTATATATCTTTCTGTCTCTCTAATCTACTTTGTCACTGATCTACTTTCTCTTTCTCTCTTTTCTCTGTCACTAACCCTCTCTTACTCGCTCTTATATTCACATTAACACTCTCTCTGTCTGTTGCTACTTCTCTCTGTCACTTCTGTGTCTCTCTAGCTATTACTCTCGTTATATCTTTTTCTTTGTTACTCTTACATTACCTCTCCCCCTCGACCGCTCACACACACACATACATACAAACACAATTACATGCATATACACGCGCGCGCACTCTGACATCATTTCTCCCCCTTTCTCAAATCGTATTACTCTCACTAGACCTCTTTCTATTTTTCTCTCTCTGACACGATTTCCCCCCTTCCTCTGACCGCAATGTTCCTACTAAACCCTTCTGTCTAATATTGTTTCTCTCATAATAAATCTCTCTGAGGCTTCGCTTTCTCCTGTACTTTTTTGTAACGATTCTTCTCCAGCCACTGTTTATTTTTCAACTGGTTATTCTAAAAAAAGATTCCTCAGCAACTAGGTTTCCGCAAGAAACATTTCCAAGATCTCCGAAAACACGCACATATGTGTATGTTTCCCCCACATATGATTCTTGTATGCGTTTATATATATGTATATATATATATGCGTGTGTGTGTGTGAATGTGTTTTTGTATGTGAATGAGTTACTTGGCGCAACCCAGTCTAATTATATGAAAAAACAGTAAAAATCCAAGGAAACTAGTGATCTGCATCGGCAGAAAATAAGAATACAAATACTTCTAACAGTGAAATGAATTTTATGACGTGAAGAAGAGAAATCTAATTATAGATGTGTGTACGTATGAGTTTTGTTTCTCTACTTGCATGTTTGTTTACACTATATGTATATGTGTGTGTGTGTGTGTGAGTGACTGCGTGCGTCTAAGTTGTGTGTTCAGCGTAAATTTGGATTTTGGTGTTGTTGGGGCTCTAGGTTAAACCTTGACCAAATAGAACCATGATCAAAGGCATTCCAGCCGTGGCCATCCCGCATTTTGTATTTCAAAGACAACATTGTTCAACATATACATACTTTATTTGAGACGTTAGGGATGAAATGGGATGAAATGTAAGGTTATACATGGCTGATGTTTCAATAAAAAAACGCAGTTATGGAGCATGTATTTGCATTAATTTTTAACTTCATTGCGAGTGTGTGAATCTAATGTTTATACATGTATGTGCTTGTTTCATGTATGTATTATTGGTGTGTGCGTGTTTGAGACACACACACACACAGTCTACGTGTGTATTCATATATACAGGTCAGAAAGAGGTGGGGAGGTAAGTAGACCATTTGACCTGGGCCAATAATTTTAAGGGAAGTTACTCCCCCTGTTACAAGCGACAAGAAGACTTCATTTAAAAAAATTACTTTCTTTACCAAATCGTCCTAGTTTTTTTCCTCTTCCCTTCTGTTATTTGTAAATGTATAAGTATATACATGTATATGCTACCACATACGTGTATATATACATGAAATCATATGCGTTTAGTACAAGACCTCTTCCTATTTTCAATGCGGCCTACATTCCATAAATGGTCTGAGGCGATTAACAGCTTTGAGAGCGCTTGAGATTGAGCTCAGGGATATATGTACCATTAAGGATATACATACATAGATAAACTTTAAAATGTTAAGATTTTCTAAGGAAGAGCGAACAAAACTAATAGGCAACGTCTGAATCGAATCTATCAGCAACAGTGAAAATTTGTTAGTCATATCAAAGATTATTTATTTGAGATTCTTTAAGCTAAATAAAATTGTTGCTGTCTCTGTATACACATACAGGTATGTCTACTACATCCCTCTCACAGCCAAGAGATCTTAGTCTTGTGGACTTGTGGGTGCTGGTGCCGTGTAAAAGTACCCATATCAGTGCCAAGTAAAAATGCATTGAGCCAGTGTTACATAACAGTGCCTGCACTGGTGCTACATGCAGGTGTCCATGCTAGTACCATGTAAAAGTGTCTGTGCTGGTACCTCATAAAAAGCACCCAGTACACTCTGCAAAGTGGTTGGTTTTAGGAAGGGCATCCAGCCATAGAGACCATGACAAAATAGACAAAAATGAAACCTGGACAGCTCTCCAGTTGGCCAGTTCCTGTCAAACTGTCCAGTCCATACCAGCATGCAGAATGGACGTTATATCAACAAAAATACATATATAAAAAGTCATGAGGCACACACATACATGCACAAACACCCAAGTAATAAAGGGACATGCGAATGCATACACCTATATATATATATATATATATATATATATATAT
>NC_068982.1:149510728-149511526 GCF_001194135.2 Octopus bimaculoides | reverse complement strand
ACGGAAAGTCTTTGACGTTTCGAGCTACGCTCTTCAACAGAAAGAATACGGAGACAAGGAGAAAAACACGGAGAAAACAAATTGAATAGTGTTCAGTCAACGGTCAATATACACACTCTAACTCAACCACATATTTACAAACCACAGGAACAGTTTTAACTCAAAAGGTCTTGTCATCTTGTTAGTGACCAATCTGAATTCCATTAAGAAGACCTTAACTCTCAAAGAAAAACCTACATAGACACATGCATGCATGGTACTACCTCCCTATGCAGCACGATGTTGTTGCTAAAACAATTTATAATGCCATCTGCAGAAAAGACTGCCCCGAAATAAACTTAGAAAATCCCTCTGTTATGGAATACATTTATAAACACCAACTCGAGGAATACTGGTGGAATGTTCCCATCAAAACTTTTGTCAGATGTAAGCATAACAGGCCGGATATTGTTGTCTGGGACAGAGGGGCAAAGGTATGTACCATCATAGAGTCAGCTGCCCTGCAGATATAAATAACTCTTTGAAAATCAAAGGTAAAGAGGATATCTATGGACAACTGCTTTGAAACCTCCAGTTTCTATATCCAGACTATGAATTCATATTCATACCAATAATAATTGGAGCACTAGGATTTGTTAGTAAATACTTAAAGGAGAATCTTGATAAACTGGGATTTTCAGAAAGAGAAATCGACTGACTTATTCATACATTACAAGTGAAATCTGTGAGTGGAACAGTAAAAATATGCAAGACTTTTCTCAAGTTCCAAATGTGAATTTGTCTGTGTCAACTACATCC
>NC_068982.1:149508979-149510718 GCF_001194135.2 Octopus bimaculoides | reverse complement strand
AGTTCCAAATGTGAATTTGTCTGTGTCAACTACATCCCAAAGATAGAGCCTTGTATCCCTGTTGGAAACCGGGTCCCTCCTGAGTGGAAGATATATAATAATTAAAAAAATAGAAGAGACACACACACATTTGCACTTACATGCACATCAGCATAAGGAACATTTCCATCAAAACTTTACCAAGTATAAACATAAAAAGCCTGATATAGTTATCTCATACAGAAAACGTAAGTCATGTCCAATCACAGAGGTTTGCAGCTCTGCAAGTGTGAACATCTCTACCAAAATCAGCTTGAAGAATATTTATAGACAGCTGCTTCAAGACCAACCACTCCACCACCCTGATTATAAATTCATCTTTTTAACCAATAATTATTTCTGTACTTGATGATGTTAGTAAACGTTTGAGTTTCAATCTGGAAAATATCATCCAGCAGCTTTTAAGTGTTTATTGCTTTATCTGCCTCTCTGCTCTAAACCCAAATTCTTGGTTCCTTTGTAGGGTCATCACAAAGTAGCACTTCTTTATCTCATGCAATCTCTACTACATTCAATAGCCTCTCATCATAACGCTGCCTCTTACATGTCAGCAGCAGCAATGGCAACTTCTGCCTACATCATTCTGGATAAAATTCTATCGAACAATTGCTTTCTTTAACACAGCCTTGCAATCCTTCCATTCCCAACCGTGAAGTTTCAGATTCATCCCCACCACACAACATCCTAATATTTTCTCCTTTACTACTACAGCACCAGGCGGACCAAAGTCTTGTCTGTGAATTAGGTAGGTGGAAACTGAAAGATCCCCATCAAACACACACGCATGCACACACACACACACACACACATGCACGTGCACGCACATACACATATGTACCACCATCACCACCACCACCACCATCATCACCATCGCCACCGCCATCATCATCATCATCATCATCACACTGCCGTCGCTGTCGCCATCGCCATCGCTGTCGCCATCGCCATCGCTGCCGCCGATGCTGCCACTGCTGCAGCTGCTGCCGCTGTTGCCGCTGCTACCGCCGCCACCACCGGCGCAAATACCACCACCACCACCACCATCATCATTTTAGTGTCTATTTTTCCATAGTTGTATGAATCAGATGGAGTTTATTTGAGGCAGATTTTCTAATAACTGGATGCCCTTACTGTTATTAAACCTCACCTGTTTCCAAGTAAAGTAATTTTTCCCTTTAGCCAAAGATATTCTTGCAGGACACTGGAAATGGATGACACTACTTATATAACAATGACACTCGTGATGTCAAGGACACACACACACACACACACACATGCACGCATGCACACACACACATGCACGCATGCACACACACACATGCACGCATGCACACACACACTAGACATATAATGATATATATATATATATCATCATCATCATCATCATCATTTAACGTCCGCTTTCCATGCTAGCATGGGTTGGACGATTTGATTGAGGACTGGTGAAACCGGATGGCTACATCAGGCTCCAATCTAATCTGGCAGAGTTTCTACAGCTGGATGCCCTTCCTAACGCCAACCACTCAGAGAGTGTAGTAGGTGCTTTTACGTGTCACCCGCACGAAAACAGCCACGCTCGAAATGGTGTCTTTTATGTGCCACCCGCACAAGAGCCAGTCCAGGGGCACTGGCAACGATCTCGCTCGAAAACCCTACAAAGGCCAGTCAGGCGGTACTGGCAACGGTCACGCTCAAGATGG
>NC_068982.1:149499593-149505202 GCF_001194135.2 Octopus bimaculoides | reverse complement strand
ATTAGATTGGAGCCTGGTGTTGCCATCCGGTTTCACTAGTCCTCAATCAAATCGTCCAACCCATGCTAGCATGGAAAGCGGACGTTAAACGATGATGATGATGATGATGATATATATATATATATATATATATATATATATATATAATATATAAAAGTATGTATATGCACATATAGGAGTGTATAAGCATATTTAGTGTGTTTTTGTACATTCAGATGTTGGAATTCATTCACTGAGGAAATGGTTTGGGGAGAAAATTCTCTTCATTAGACAATACGTGTGAAAACACACTGGGACATGAACAACATCACTGGATCACAGAGGACACATGCATTTCTGAGTTGATACATTTTTCATCAGTTATCAACTCAGAAACAGTCGTTCATAGCCCACTAAAAATGGTTGTTCTTATAAATCATCATCATCATCATCATCATCATCATCATCATCATCATCATTGTTTAACGTCCGCTTTCCATGGTAGCATGGGTTAGACGATTTGACTGAGGACTGGTGAAGCCAGATGGCAACACTAGGCTCCAATATGATTTGGCAGAGTTTCTACAGCTGGATGCCCTCCCTAACTCCAACCACTCAGAGAGTGTAGTGGGTGCTTTTACGTGCCACTGGCATGAGGGCCAGTCACACTGTACTGGCAACGGCCACACTCAAGATGGTGTATTTTATGTGCCACCAGCACAAGAGCCAGTCCAGGGGCACTGGCAACGATCTCGCTCGAAAATCCTACGAAGGCCAGTCAGGCGGTACTGGCAACGACCACGCTCAAAATGGTGTATTTTATGTGCCACCCGCACAAACAGCAAATAGTACATTTGCTGATGTGTGTATTGAGGTGCTAAAGTATTATTGAGGGACAGGTAGAAGTGTCTTACTATGAAAGAGATGCATGGCTGCTTTGCATTAAGTCAGAGTAGGTGGGAATAGCTGGGAAGAAGGTAAAGATGTTGGTGATGAGATGTTAGAGCATACATGAGTATAAGAGAGAATATACACTATGGATGGTTAAGTGTGGGTGAATAGGTTCTTAGAAGTATGAAAAGAGAGTGAGAGGGTGGCAGGTGGTTAGAGATGGAGAATGAGGTTAACATTGAGAAAGGTACAAGGATGGGGTGTGTGCTCAATGGTAAATATCAGTACAGGATAAGGTAAGAAAAACAGTTTAGGAAGGAGGTGATAAATTGTAGTACCAGAAGGGTGGTGAGCAGTAGTACAATAAACCTGTAAAAAGATTAGAAAATAGAGAAAGCCTGTAGATAGATAAGAAAATCAGGAGGTGATGCATGAGTGAATGGAAAGTAAAAGGGGGAGATAAATGTGCAGGGACAGAGATAGAGATCAGAGGTGACTATAGTTAGCAGGAGGAACAGGGGTAGGTGGGGGAGCATTGAAGGCAGGTATGAGTAGGAGTTGGAAATTATATTAATAGCAGATATAAGAGGGCATCAAAGATGAGATAAGGCAGCCCTAAAGAAGGAGAGATACTGCAGGCACAGCAAGGGGAGACCTGTGGAGAATAAAGGATAACGTTGGGAATGAGAGATGTATGTTAAAAAAATGTGGCTCTAGGGAGAGGAGAAGGTAACTAGTAGCTCAAAGAGGAAGAAATATCTGCTGTCATAAGATTGCAGCAGCTGAACAGTGCCATTGCTAGAAGAATGGTGGAGAGATGAGTGTTAGGAAAGATGTGAGGAGGAGAAAGCTTGATGGGATTTGATTGGCTGCTGGGGCAGGGTCCAGTAAGCATTTAGATATAAACCTAGTGCTTTTACAACCTCATTTTCTGTGTGACAGACAAGTCTTCTAAAGTACAGTGGAACACTTACCATTTTGGTCCTTTGTCTCCTCTGTGAGACTTAATATCTCAAGTTAAGCCTACTACTACACTGTTTCACAGTTACATCCATTTGTTTTTAGATTGTTTTAATTTATTTTGAGATTATTTTAATTTTTATTTTGAAAGGTAAAGAAGGTGCAGAAGTGGCTGCGTGGTAAGTAGCTTGCTTACCAACCGCATGGTTCCTGGTTCCTGGCACCTTGGGCAAGTGTCTTCTACTATATCCTCGGGCCAACCAAAGCCTTGTGAGTGGATTTGGTAGACGGAAACTGAAAGAAGCCCGTCGTATATATGTATATATATATGTATATGTATGTGTGTTTGTGTGTCTGTGTTTGTCCCCCCACCATCGCTTGACAACCAATGCTGGTGTGTTTACGTCCCCATAACTTAGCGGTTCAGCAAAAAGAAACCGATAGAATAAGTACTAGGCTTACAAAGAATAAGTCCTGGGGTCGATTTTCTCGACTAAAGGCGGTGCTCCAGCATGGCCGCAGTCAAATGACTGAAACAAGTAAAAGAGTAAAAGAGTAAGGTTCCATGTCACTGAAATGCGCTGAGACATGATACTCTCTCCAGTTACAGCATATAATGAGTAGAAATCTTATATAACTAACAAGTGACTGCTGTTTGTTCAACTTTTCAGCGTATTGACTGATGACTTCCACATATTCCTGGATTTGAGGAAGTAAGTTGTGTTGACACCAATGGTGCATTTGAATGGTTTAAATGACATAACCATTCCATTTAGTAATATCAGCTTTGATAAAGTTGTCAGTGCTTCCACAACCAACTCAAACTTGCATTGAGAAATTGTTAATTACAATATTAATGAGTGGATAAGATAAAGGATACTCCAATAATGCTGGAAATTCAAAGCTGAAGAATTTAATGCACTGAAGATTAGTTTATAATCTGGTTATAAAGGAACCCTATTGGTTTATTATGTGATTTGCACACCTGAGAGAAAAAAGGGCCTTTTTTCTTAACTGTATAACATATTTAATTTCTTGTTTGATATTTTCTATACTCATCACAAATGAAAATTTCTGTGGAGCAGCTGGTTAAGTAGTTTTTATCTGGGTGTCTCTTAACAGTTAAAAATGATGTAAAGGCTAATGTGCTTTAGAATTATGTTTAATTCCCTGGTTTGTGACACTTGTTTCCAAGTCCAGTATTTCATTTTTACAGTCTGAATCTTATATTGGTTGATATTATTCTATAAATAAAGGCATCCATTATTGGATTTTTCATATACAGTTCAGATAAAACTGCCTATAGTTGCATTCTTTAGCTAGGAGTTTTAATGAAAATACTGATCCAGGAATTTAGATGGATATTTATGAGTTCACAGGTTTAGCTTGTTATCATTTAAACTGGCCAAATCTGGCTCAAATATTCCACCTGTTTCATGTTCAAACTGGTCAGATCTAACCTCTCACACCTACCTTACAATGTCATTCTAAAAGTAAACAGTTGCACCTTTGAAATCTTAAAGCTACAAGATAATGCATGATTAATTCTACACTATGTGAATAAATAAGCATTATATTTGACAGAATAATCTGAATGCTAAAATGCTAATGTAGATATCATTTCAGCGATTTATTGTATCACAATTGTTAGAATCTCCAATAAATTGACATACTTTGTGAGATATGAAAATTACAAAAGCATACAGTCTGTTGATATCAAAAACGGATATGTGAGATCTTTCTCCAGTCAATTTTTATTCTAGCAACTATATTTTCAGAACATACTCCTCCACTGCTGATTAGGTAACCTTGGTAACTGAAATTATCTAATACCACTAAGGATCCTTCTGGGCATTCAAGAAAATATATTCCCTGTGTAGTCTTAGTGCTTTCTTGGTCCTGTGCATTGACCACTCTATGTTAATCTTCCTGTAATTCCACTTCACTTCCTATGTAACCATTGTATGCAGTGGGTAAAACAAACTGAATTCCTATCTACATCTTTTCTACACATTGAACAGAGCCAATACATACATACCTTGGATCTAGGTTAGAAACTGGCTTTTTCTCTGTTGACAAGAAATCTTGAAATAAAGCTGAATAATGATATGCATACATACATACATACATACAGCACATAAATACATATGCATGCATCTAGACATGAAAATATATACATAAAAACGCATCCATAAAGCAAACATACAAATCTGCGCATAAATACATATGCATACGCCTAGACGTGAAAATATATACATAAAAACACATCCATAAAACAAAACATACAAATCTGCGCATACACTAACACCAAATACTGCACACACACACACACACACACACACACACACATATGCACAAATACCTAAATGATGTTGATAAAAGTTCCAATGAAGGAGCCTTGAATCT
The DNA here is from genome assembly GCF_001194135.2 of Octopus bimaculoides. Lineage (NCBI taxonomy): Eukaryota > Metazoa > Mollusca > Cephalopoda > Octopoda > Octopodidae > Octopus > Octopus bimaculoides. Next base: position 149,500,966 of record NC_068982.1, on the reverse strand, counting down.
ATGTTAGAGTCCGGCTCTTTCTCTATGGACAAGAAATACAGAAATGAAACTGATTGATGACATACATACATACATACATACACACATACATACATACATACATACACACACACATACATACATACATACATACATGCATACATACATACATACATACATACATACATACATACATCTTGATATTGTGCACTGGTTGCAAACAGACATTACGGTCACAAAAGTGGTGATGTTTGTTTACAATTTCCTGTTTTTCTGTGAAAACACATCCATACTCCAGGAAAATATTGGTTCACTTGGAAACAGGTAAGGTCTGGTGATAGGAAGAGTATTTAGCCTCAGAAAATCTGCCTCAAAGAATACCATCTGACGCAAAGAGGCACAGAAAAAAGATGTAGAAATGATGATGATGATGATGATGATGACGACGACGACGACGATAAGGAGGAGGGGAGGAGGAGGAGGAGAATGATGATGCTGATGGGGATAACAATGACGATTTGTGCTGACATCTTATTTTCAAAGATAAATCTGTTATCTCTTTGAGTTTATCTAGCATTTAGTCGATATAACTGTGCCTATGACAATTTAGCAACACCATGTATCTTTGTAGTGTTTGTTATTTTTGAAACCATGGAGACCATTTTCATAATAGACCAGAAGATTCAAGTGCCATGAGATGCTGGAGCTAAAAACATTGTTTCCTCCTTTTAACCTTTCCTTCTTTTTTTTGTTTGTTTACAACCATTCTTTATAAAAAGAAGTAAAAAAATAGATAAAGCATTTAATGAAAATATTTCCACTGATACATTATCACCAAATAAGTTATATTTTATAAAAGTCAATAAATTCAAAAGAATTCAATTAGGAATAAAATAAATGGTTATGCGTCCAAAAAAAAAAAGAATGTGGAAACAGAACAAAACATAAACTAGAGAATAGAAACAATTTTGGAGCAATTACTACAGAATTTTTTGTCAGTAAACATAGATCAGAGAAAATAATGTTATTTACTGGCCTCTCCCGTTAACAATTGAGACATAAAATTATAAGTTATTGATAGTTCTACATTGGTGTAATAGTGTTATTTTTGCAAGACTTTTCTTGCAAGTTGTTTAAATTGTTACTTTATAATAATTGACAATCATAACATGAACATGTTTACTGCAACAACAATTCAATGGAACGGCTACGTTTTATACAAACACATATATACATATGTGTGTGTTTGTGTATTAATGATTAATGTACACAATATACATACATACATGCATATATATATATATATGTCTTCATATATGTATATATATATATATGTCAAACATAAATTGAAAACAGAACACAAAGGATATCGCAGTATATATATATATATATAT
>NC_068982.1:149494473-149498532 GCF_001194135.2 Octopus bimaculoides | reverse complement strand
TATATATATATATATATATATATCATCATGATCGTTTAACATCCACTTTCCATGCTTGCATGAGTTGGACAGTTTGACTGAACTGGTGAGCCAGGAAGCTGCACCAGGCTCCAATCTTTTCTGGCAAGGTTTCTACAGCTGGATGCCCTTCCTAATTCGGAACCATGTGGTTGGGAAGCAAGCTTCTTACCACACAGCCACTCCTGTGCCTATGAAAGGATTTGGTAGATATTTTTGGAAATGTAATGTGTGGATGCTGAAGCTGAATTAAATGGTGAATGGTGAGTTGGTGGATTAAAACGAACAGAAACACAAGGTGAAAGCAGTAAAATGTATTATTTATACTTTTGTTCAGATACATTTATTGTGTAGTCAGTCCCAAATAATAATTTCATTGTAAAATGCATTAGTTAAAAAAAAATATTAATTGCTTTTATATGTTTCTAAATTATTGTTACAGTAACAAATGAATAAAGTGAAAAGTTTGGTGCTGTCTTGCGCTGACAATTCATTTTGAATTTTGCAGTTCACTCATTACTCTGTGTGTGTGTGTGTGTGTGTGTGTATGTGCATGCGTGCATGTGTGTGCGTGCATGTGTGTGTTAAAGGTGAAATACTAAACTTATTTATTTTTTGCATTGTTAAGTGAGCTTCATTCCTTTGCTATTGCTTTACAAGTCCTTATATAAAATAATCAATAATCTGAAATTGTCCGATGTCACTTAAAAGGTATGCTGTAGCCCAACTGAATGTTATTGGGGTCATATAACAGTGCCAAAACCAAGGCAGTCTCATCATCATCATCATCATCATCTTAATGTTCATTTTTCAATGCTTGGATGGGTGATATTATTGGAAATGTATGATTCTGAATATTGTATGACAATGACAATCATTTGCAGCTATCACATGATGTCAAAACAAAGAGACACATACACACATGCATACATACATACATACATACATACATACATGTATGCATTGGGTCATCCTATAAATAATGCAGTTTTTCATACTTCTTTTATTTTTCAAAATTAAGATAAACAAACTTCTTTTTAAATCTAAAATATACTCTCCTTCATTTTCTACAATGCTCTTCCATCTATCTTGTAGACTTGCAAGGCCCCACTTCCAAAATTCCCATGTCTGTGATGAAAAATACTCCTCCATTACTGTTCTGACCTCATCTATAGAATTTATATTTTTTCCATCGAAATGATTTTGAAAACTGCGGAATAAATGATAATCAGATGGGGCAATGTCTGGTGAATATGGTGGGTGGAACATCGTTTCTCAGTCAAACTGCTCCAGCCTTTGGAATCTCATCCTCGTTGTATGTGGCCAAGCATTATCCTGATGGAAGACTACCTTTTGTCATATATATCTTTTATCTCTAATGTTTTATTTGTTTCAGTCTTTGGACTGCAGCCATGCAGGGATACCACCTTGAAGGATCTAATTGGATATATCAACCTCTGTATTTATTTTTTTAAAGCCTGGCACTTATTCTATTGGTATCCTTTTGTTGAACTACTGAGTTACAGGTATGTAAACAAACCAACACCAGTTGTCTACTGGTGGTGGGGGACAAACACAAGCACAAAGACAGACAGACAGACACACACACAAACACACACAATGGGCTTCTTTCAGTTTCTGTCTATCAAATACACTTACAAGGCTTTGTCGGCCTGGGGCTTTAGTAGAAAACTTGCCCAAGGTATCACACAGTGGAACTGAACTCATGATCACATGGTTGGGAAGTAAACTTCTTACCACACAGTTATGCTTTCAAGATTGTACCGAAATTATTACAGAAGTGGGTACAATTCTGTATTAATTGACATAAGTTGTGCTTCATTTTTTCTGATCTGATGACAAGGGATGAAGTATAGATGCATCTGTATGGTCTGTAAATAAAGGTTGAATCCATTGATGGGCATCACATTTCAGTCTAAGAAGTTCAAGAGCCAATACTTAGCACAAATGCTGACTGTTTTGGCATGAAAAGGGCTTCATTCTCTTTGATCTTCTGGAGCATGGTTGCATTTAGAGAAGCCAACAGGCTTAGAGAAGCCAATAAGAATCTAAGAATGATACACTGCAAATGTGAAGTGTTCTGGATTGTGGAACAGTGTGTGTGAGAGAGAAGTGAGACATCATTGGTGAAAAGTGCATGATGAAAGCATACTCACTTTCAATATAGAAGACAAACATGTGACATAGAATTACTATTATAAGTGACTTCTGAACGTGGAGAGTGAATGGAATATGGAGGGGCAACCTCATGCTAACTCTACAGGGAAACCACCAATGCAAGCTGATAGCAGCACAGTAGATAAAGCCATTAAGGACATAAAGAAAGGGAAAGCTGTGGATTCATTGAGGATAGTTGCAGAAATATTCAAAATATCTGGTGAGGTAGGATATATGATTGCCACTCAAATAGTTAGATCAAATGAGGCAAGGAGTCTTATCTAATGGCAAGAGTTGTCATATCATTGTAAACAGTTACATAGGCAAAGGAGATGCCTTGGAGAGGGACTTGATCTGTAACTGAGTAGACCTAGATGAGATGTAATTTGGCTTCTTGCCAGAAGAGGGGTCTTCATAATGAAGCAACTGTTGGAGAAATAATTGGCTAAGAATTAATCACTATTCCTGGCATTCATTGACTTGGAGAAAGTGTTTGACTCAGTAATTAGGTGGCCATGGGGGCTGTACAAACTATGTACAAAGATGTAGTGAAAGTCAATAAAGATTTCAATGATGAGTTTCAGTGACCTCTAATTCATTATTGTCATACAGACCATCACTGAGGAGTTAAAGATTGGATGTCCATGGGAGCACCTATTTTTTGAAGGCCTAGTTGTCATAGTTGAATCTATAGAGAATTTAGAGATGAAATTCTCAGCATGGAAGTTAAACTTAAAAGTGAAAAGCCTCACGATTAACTTACCAAAGATAAACTCAACATGCTGAGCACAATGTCAGCTATGGACACACAAGAGGTGTAGTGGAATTACAGGTAAACTAACAGAGAATACAAACTTCATATGTGACAGATGCACTAGAGGACCACATACTATGAGCACAAGGGGAATAAATTTCCATAAATGCCTAGATAGTTTACAAGAAGTAGTTGACTGCTTTTGTTTCACATGGGATGTATTTAACAGGTGAGGTGGGCTGCTCCAAATGTATAATAACAGGTTGGAAAATGTTCAGGGAGCTATTACTGCTGCTGACAAGGGTCTTCTCCCTCAGAGTGAAGAAGAGATTGTATGAGGCTTGCATCAGAACTGCATTGTTGCATGATAGTGAGACCTGAGCCTTGAATGCAGAAGACTTAAGAAGTCTTAGTGATTATTGGTTAGATAATGCAAAGTTACAAATTATGCTCTCAACACTTATTGCTAAATCAGCTGAGATGTATAATTACTAAACATAATATTGTTAGAATGAACAGGTGACAGTAGTGACCATCATGGAGATGGTTCCATTACAGTCACCTGTTCATTCTGACAATATTAATTTTAATAGTTACACCTATCTGATGATTTGACAGTTAAGTGCTGATTATGTAATTTGTAATTTTGTATACTGTATCCAATTATCAACTCATGTTAATGAAATATATATAAAATGATGGTATAAATATATAACTTATAAACAATATCTTATGTTTTGTTCTTTTCTATATATATATATATATATCATCATCATCATCATCATCGTTTAACGTCCGCTTTCCATGCTAGCATGGGTTGGACGATTTGACTGAGGACTGGTGCAACCGGATGGCTACACCAGGCTCCATATATATATACCCTCTTGCAAACTACCTTGTCGACGAGTGACAGGGACCTTCTCTTTGTGGCTGGAGACTTCAACGGTCATGTCGGACGTCGTGCGGGAGGCTTCCATGGCATACATGGAGACTATGGCTTCGGTTCCCACAACGAGGAGGGAACCAGACTGCTGGAGTTCTGTGATGCAACCGATCTTATGGTCTGCAATACCAACTTCAGGAAACCTGCCAGTCACCTAGTCACCTAC
>NC_068982.1:149489693-149490815 GCF_001194135.2 Octopus bimaculoides | reverse complement strand
ATATATATATATATATATAACCATGGAGCTTTATATTCAATAAATCAATAGAATGTGTGTAAGACTTGGATTGGAAACTGTATATTCTTAGAAGTTACATTTTTATTCTGACAGCTTGAAGCAAAATAGATATATTTCAATCTCTATCTATCTATCTATCTATCTGTTTGTCTGTCTGTCTGTCTGTCAGTCTATCTGTCTAAATACATACATACATACCTACATGCACATGCACGTGCACACACAGAAACACACAAACAAACACACCCACACATGTTTGCATTTATGTTTAATGTATGTACATATACACACACTCATCCGCATCTATATATGGAAAAATTACTGAGAAAAGGTTCAAAACGAGTCAAGATATTTCTATATATATCTATATTTTTTGTTTAATCAAAACGAGTTTAACTTTTTAATATAAGGGGTTAGTTTTATTTTCTGTATTTACATATATGGAAATAACAATTTAAAAACATGTTTACACATAATAAATGCTTTCGTATTATAGTTTATCTGAAAATATATTGGTGTATGTATTCATAATGTAAGTTTGACATATAACGGAAGTGAAAAAGATGGAAGGAGAAAAATGGATCGTATGCTACTTTGAGTCTTTTGCATGGAGAAAAGTTTTAATATATACATTGTGTGTTGGGGCTAAAAGAGGCTTTGTTGCAGAAGAACCAACCAAAATCCTGTTTGCACTGATATTTAACTTATCAACGTTTTTTTTCATGTGCATAAGCCATGCGTGAATTACTCTTTTCACTCTGGGTTCAATTCCCACTAAATTCAACATCATCTTTTATCCTTTCAAAGTTGATAATAAAAAAAAAAGAAAAGTTTCCAGGCTGTGGGACTGGCAGGAGTGTTATACCCATCAGATGTGCTGTCTTAGAGTATCTGTACTGGCTTGCTGCATTCTGAGTTCATATTCCACTTAATCACTGAAACTGCAATGCTTCTGTCAGGAGTTGCAAATGACACATAGTATCAATAATTTGAAAATTAATGGAAACAAACTATCCTTGGCTCAGTTGAAAGATTGACTGCAATCGCCACTACACACACACACACACACACACACACACACACACACACACACACACACAC
>NC_068982.1:149486779-149489683 GCF_001194135.2 Octopus bimaculoides | reverse complement strand
CATCATCATCATCATCATCTGCATCATCACTTAAAGTCTATTTTCTGTGCTGGCATGGATTGAATGATTTGACAGGATCTAGTGACCTACAGAGCTGTGTCAAGCTTCAATGTTACCGTCAGCATGTTTCTATGGTTGGCTGTCTTTCCTAATGCCAACCACTTTTACTGTACAAGGTTCTTTTTCTGTGATACCAGCACTTAGCTGTGAAGTTGCTAAGTAACTTGCAAGACAAAAAAGAGAACGGAAAAAGAAAAAGCCCACTTGACTGAGTGGGAGTGTACTTGAGAGGTCAAGGGAGTGATTGTATTCCAGGTGTTGAAGGCTAAAGTATGGTAGAGGTACAAGCATGGGGTGTCTTGCTATAGGAAAGAAACATGGCTACTCCACATTATTCGAAGGCAGATGGGAATAGCTGGAAGGGAGATAAAGATTGTAGAGTTGAGGTTTGAGAGCATACTCCCAAGGTACAAGAGGATGAGTATAAAGGAGAGTATTGACCAGTGATTCTCAAACGCTTTATTCTGGTGGATCCCAGAATAGCCATTCGATATTTAAAAGCTATTTTGTTTTTCACATGTTTACTTGTGCAAGCTTGCAATAGCACTCACTGAGAGAACATGTTTCAGTGGCTGGAAACATGATAAACTATGTTAAACATGTTAAACTGTGTAAAACATTAAAAAAAGGAACCTAGCTGTTTCTTACAATAGACACATCTAAAGCAAACATTTATGAACCCTGAAAGCAACTGATTTACTATTTTGCTTGCATAGAACCCAAAGCTCTTGTATGGACCTCTAGGATTCATATGGATTGTGTTTGAGAGTCACTGATATAGACTGTGGATAAGTGGGAATAGAGTGACAGAAGGTTAGACAGTGGGTAAGAATGTGGGAGTAGAGTGACAAAGAGTTAGAAATGGGACCACAGGTAAATGTAGTGAGTGATGAACCAGAGCAGGGATATAGTTAATGGTAAATATGAATATGGAGAATGAAGGTAAGAGAGATAGAAGTGGCTTAGGAAGGAGAGGTAACATGCGATGTGCAACCAAGAGAATACCCTCCATCATGCATTTGCCATATTCTGAATGCCTTACAATGTATGGATACATTGAAACTCAGACATCTGGCAGCTGACTTGGCAGACACCCATAAAATTATTAACCATCTTACTAACAATAACTCTGAGCACCTTTTCAAATTCCACCTGTCTAACACCTATGGACATGTTTACAAAGTCAGAAAACAGCACAGCTCCCATGACTTTTGGAAACACTTTTTCACGCTAAGAGTTGCTGAAGTATGGAACAAACTGCCGGCATCAGTTGTTAGTTGTCGGAGCATTGCATTCTTCAAAACTTCCATGCTTCCTGAGATTCGCCAACACTACACCTGATTTTTTCCTCTCCATACACACACAAGCATGTATCTGACTCATACACAGTTCACTTTCCAGACATTTGTACAATACTGCATATGCTTTATGTGCACTTTTGACAAGTTGTAGTGCACCTGAGTACTATACAATAATTTCATCATTATTATATATGCAGCAACACAGAAAGGTGAGGAGCAACTGTATCTTAAATCTGTAGGTAGATCAGAAAGTAGAGAGATGATTGCAAAGTGTGAGAGTAGAGGTGGGAGGAGAGAGGGAGATGAACTGTGTCAGAGATGGAGGTCAGTGATACATTGGGGTAACTATAGTGAGTGGGGCAAAAACTGTGCTAGGGAGGAGGGGCATTGACGTTAATGATAGCAAATAGGAGAGGCATTAAAAATGAAACAGCTGACCTAAGATATAGCTCAGAGGGGTGGAAAATATAACTGAAGGCACAGGAAAAAGGGCCTATCAGTGGGAAATTAGCATGAGGAGGGATGATGAGAATGAAGGATAAATATATATATATAGATATAAATGCATGTGTATGTATGTGCATGTATATGTATGTATATGTATATGTATGTGTGTGTATGTATATATATGTATATATATTATCATAATATATATACCTAAGAACTAAGGCCTAAGAACTTGTGTCGTAGATCAACATAAAAGGAACTAGAGAAAGGAGGACATTCATGGCAGAGTATAAGTACAGAAGCGAGAAATTATGCGACATGGAATTCAATTATAAGTGGCCTATACTCCGCGTTGGAGGGTTAAAGGCAAGAAAGAATATATATAATACATTAAAAATCAGCTTGAATCTTGCTTGCTTGCTTACAATGTTACTCAGCCAAACTGGCGGATAGTGAGAAAATACTATGAATTAAGTTTACCCTGAAATGTTAATACGAACGTAATGAAACAAGTTTCGATTAAATTGGTAAAGTGGCTTTGAAGATATTAGAGATTTTTGGAGTATAAATACCTAAAACAGTGCATAATTGGAAAATGTTCCAAAAATAATCTTCATCCTGAAAGGGAAGGAACTCTTATCTTTCTATTAGACAGTGAATTGACAATGAAATAAGGCGATTTTTTTTTTACAGTGAATGTTTCTATTTTTGCTTTTGTTAAACAATATTTTAATCATTTAGAAATATTTTAAAGTTTATGTGATTTCAAAAATGTAAGTTGTTTGGACAGTAAGTATTTATATTTTAGCTTTTTTTAAACAGACAATATTTTAATGTTTTTTTTAAAATTATTTTCAAGTGAATACCATTACAAACATTTGTTTTTGCATATCTAAAAAATATTCTAAAGTAAAAATGACTCCAAAAATACAGTAAATATTTCATAAAAGACCCGTTCATAACCTCAGTGTGAAATAGTTTTTTTCCATAGGTTTTTTGGAGTGCATTCAATGTATCTCATCTCCAAAGATTTGGTTGCTATTTCTAGCACACTCTACTACCACGTAACAGCTATTTGTGATAAGGGACCCAAAAT
>NC_068982.1:149483282-149485407 GCF_001194135.2 Octopus bimaculoides | reverse complement strand
CATCAAGATCACCAGCATTCTATCTCTCACACACACAGCCCCTCGTTCTTCGATCACCGTTCTTTCTCCCCCTTTGTTATCTCCCCCTTTTGTTAGCTCTCCTGTGTAGTAAAATTTCTAACTTCCGGTCAGCCATTACTATGGTTGACCGTTGACTGAACACTATTCAATTTTTTTTCTCCGTGTTTTTCTCCTTGTCTCCGTATTCTTTCTGTTGAAGAGCGTAGCTCGAAACGTTAAAGACTTTCCGTATTCCAGAGCGTCATACTAATACATCCTTTTGTTGTTTACACCACCTGTCCTCGTCTGTTGTTGTTTTTTCGTACATTCTCTCATATATATATGTATATATATATATGTATATATTTATACATGCATTCATATGTGGATGCATGTGTGTATGTATGTGTGCGTGATTGTTTCCTTGCTTTGTATTCATAAGATAGTCATAGACAAACGTTGCCATCATGCAAGTCTGGTGATAAGGAACATTACATTACTTGCAAACAGGTGAGGGTTAGTGACAAGATGAGCACCTGGCTGTAGAAAATCCACCTCAATAAATTCCATCCTCCCCATGTGAGATAATGAAATTCTAGGCTATCAAACCACATATGCTCATGGTTATTTCACTTAAAATGATAATCTCCTTATCTTTGTTTGAATACATTTTTAAAAAATAATGAAAGATTTAGTAAAATGACTTTCTCATTATTAAGCTGGTGTTTGGAACATTATTTTACATGAAATTTTAAGGGAAGGTTTTAATTTAGGAGGGGGTACTAAAAAGTTCCTGGCCTTAAGAGTATTGTGAAAGGCCTGGTTGGTGGTCCATCCTTCTGAGTTCTTTAACAGGGATTAGAAAAACTGAAAGACCGCTGCAAAAAGTGTGTGAATCTGAGAGAGGAATATGTTGGATAAAATCATAATTAACTGATCCTCCTGTATTTTCTTTTACCCAAAGCCAGGAACTTTCAGCACCCTCTTGTAGGCCACTTTAAAACAGAAAGCTAGTTTCATGATACCAGAGGTGGTTTCAGGAGGGTTGGCATCCATCATAAGGGTTAATACACATTCCACTAGCAGTGAAGTACAGTTCAGAACATTTCAAGCATTTCACAAACATTTAAGCAGACATGCTTTACATATATTGGTTTCAAATTTTAGCACAAGGCCAGCAAGTTCAACGGAAAGGGCAAGTCAATTACTTTAACCCCAGTACTCAGCTGGTACTTATTTTATTGACACTACAAAGATAAAAGCAAAGTTGACCTCAGTGGAAGTTGAACTCAGAACATAAAGCCGGATTAAACTTCACTGAGCATTTTTACAAGCATGCTAACAATTCTTATTTCTTTATTGCCCACAAGGAGCTAAACATAGAGGGGACAAACAAGGGCAGACAAAAGGATTAAGTCGATTACATCGACGCCAGTGCGTAACTGGTACTTAATTTATCGACCCTGAAAGGATGAAAGGCAAAGTCGACCTCAGTGGAATTTGAACTCAGAACATAACGGATGACGAAGTATCGCTAAGCATTTTGCCCGGCATGCTAACAATTCTACCAGCTTGCCACCTTATGTTTTACATATATTACAAATATGGGATGTGTACTCGCTACAAAATATTGATAGAAGAGTGTTTTTAAAATTTAACATGCCTACATGAATCTAACAAAAACTTCCAAAAGAAGAAATCCTGGAGACCAAATAAAGAAATATTACTAACCAGATGCAACTATTATTAATAAAGGAAATATTTCACTCTTATCAAAGAAAATTGTTACATTCATAAATATTTTACAATGCGTGGCAAATTCATGCATGCAGGAATGAGTATGTACATACATGTGTGAGTGCACACGCACACACACACATGCACACACACACACACACACACACACGCACGCACGTACATGCACACACGCACACACAGATGCACATTCTTTGTTCTTAACCTATAAACCATGTAGTTATATCTATGTAGCTTTATCTTCAATAAATCAATGAAAATGTGGATAAGACTTGAAACATTACATTGGAAACTGTATATTCTTGGAAGTTTTATTTTCATCCTAACAGCTTAAAGGAAGATAAATGTGTTTATATATATAATATATATA
>NC_068982.1:149479630-149483052 GCF_001194135.2 Octopus bimaculoides | reverse complement strand
TATATATATCGGTGGCACATAAAAGCACCCACTACACTCTTGGAGTGGTTGGCGTTAGGAAGGGCATCCAGCTGTAGAAACTCTGCCAGATCAGATTGGAGCCTGGTGCAGCCATCTGGTTCACCAGTCCTAAGTCAAATCGTCCAACCCATGCCAGTATGGAAAGCGGACGTTGAACGACGATGATGATGATGATATATATATGTATGTATGTATTAGTGTGTCTGTGTTTGTCACCCCAACATTTCTTGACAACCAATATTGGTGTGTTTACGTCCCCGTAACTTAGCAGTTTGGCAAAAAGATTTCGATAGAGTAAGGACTAGGCTTATAAAAAATAAGTCCTGGGTCGATTTGTATGACTAAAGGTGGTGCTCCAGCATAGCTGCAATCAAATAAAAGAATATATATATCGTTTATCTTTTACTGGCTTCAGTCATTGGAAGGCAGTCATGCTGAAGTATGATCTTGAAGAGGGAGCTAGTTAATTACATCAACCTCCAGTGACCAATTGATACTTATTTCATTGACCATGAAAAGATGAAAGGCAAAGTTGACCTTGGTGGAATTTGAACTCAAAACATAAAGACAGAACAAATGCCATGAAGCATTTTGTCTGGCATGCAATATCTGTTGAGCTGGAAGGTGGTGACCTTCCATGCCAGGCAAAATGCTCTGTCCTTACATTCTGAGTCTGAATTCCACCTAAGTTCTTTTTGCTTTTCATCCTTTTGGTGTTGACAAAATAAGTACCAGGTGAACACTGGGGTCGATATTATTGACTAGCCCCAACTCCTGAAATTGCTGGCCTTGTGCCAAAATCTGAAATCAATATCTATCAAGTTTTCTATCTATCCCTCATTATCATCATCATAGTTGCTGTCATCATCATCATCGTCATCCTGCTCCTCATTATCATCACCTTAACTCCAATCTTTTCCATGTTTGCGATTTTTTTATTACCCACAAGGAGCCAAAATCTTTTCCATGTTTGCATGGGCCAAACAAATGGCATTCCTTTTTCGAGCCCTCACCTGCTTGCAAGCAAGGGGATGTCACTTCATGGCCAGACATGTTTCTATGGAGGATTGGAAATGAATGACAGCAGTAGTACGATGACATTCATTTAGCACTATCACTCAAAATCACAAACATACACATCCACCCTCATGCATATGCACACACACACAGACACACACACACTCACATGCATCCATGCACACATGCACACACTCATATGCATGCACTCACACACACACACACTCACATGCACACACATGCATGCACATGTGTACATGCACAAACACACATGCATGCACGCGCACAAACACACAAATACACTCACATGCATGCATACATATGCATGCACACACACATACACATACGCACACACACACACACTTGCATGCACACACACACTCACATGCACATACACATGCATGCACATGCACACGCACACACACAACAGGCTTCTGCACAATTCCTTCATACCAATTTCTACTCAAAGCTATGTTAAACTGAAGCCATAGTAGAAGATACTTGCCTAAGGAACCACACAATGGCTTTGAACCGAGAACCATATCATTACAAAGCAAACATCTTAACCACACAGCTGTGCCTGATGTTTTTTTGTCTACTATAGATCATTATTTAATCCCAACTCTTTTTATGCTTGTTCTTACTATACCTCACTTCTAAAACCCTACTTTCTTCTCAGCTCTTTCTCAGAACTAGATACATCTGGAACACCCACATGTTTGTTTATTCTCAAACCCCACTCTGCTACTTCCCTTATTTTCCAATCCAGAAAGACTAACTTGAAAAGTCTATGATCACTTCCCTTCTTTCTTGGCCTAATTTTTTCATGGAAAAATTCTCCAGTTGAATATCTTTAGTGTTAAACTTATAGACAATTACCATAGCAAAGATTGATCTATTAGCACTTTAATCATTTAAAAATTTCTTGGCAGTATTTGCATAAAATCTTGCAACACTTTTAACAGCATTCTGTAATACTCCTGGGTTTTGAATTATCCTAAATGACAAACTGTTGGTCTACATACTTAAATCATTAAAATTTTTGCTAGATATTTGTCCTTGATACATCAAGTTTTGGTTTCATAGATTGTAACTAAAAGTACTCAGTGATTTTTTAAGAATCTGCAATAATAAAGCATATATGTACTGAGATGAAAAAAAGGCAAAGGTCTTTATTTATTCAAACACATGATTTGCCTCTGGTGGGAAACATGTCATCAAAGGGGAGAGAATTTTCCCCCAAATTTGAAGATCCTGTATACTTAATTCTTAACTTAAGCAGTTTTTAATTCTTCCTTTTTTTAAATACAAAATAAAGTCCTTAATTTTCTTTTTCTGTGGCTTTGGTAACCACTTATGTGATTTCAGTCTGCTGGACATCATCAGTGGGAGGTATCTATTCATTGCATACCAATCAAATCTTGCTACCACATTATATAGACACAAATGTCACAAATAGCCAGCAGGCTTATTAAAAAGAATTATCAATAACAGAAGCAGTAGTAATACCAAAGGATAATCATTGTATCCAACTTAACATGGACGTCTTGTTAAAACACCATATACCACATTATTAGCCTCGAAAGGTCCTCTCATGTAGGCACTTGGTGAATTAAAACATGCGCTTAATGTGGATGTCTTGCTAGAACATCAAATACTGCATTATCATTCAACTATTCCAATATCACACTTACTATTAACTAGTTATAAGCGCTTAAATTGTGTTGTGTGTTGTAAATTATTTAGAATGAAAAGTATGGAAGGACAAAGTCTATGGGGGAAATAAATTTGACCTTTGTATATTTCCAAGTGACTTTCTAAAGATGTGTATCATTCCTTCTGTTTGTCTCACTCTTTTTTTTTCTCTCCTCTCTTCTTGTCATTATCTCTTTTCTCAAATTTTCCACTTTTGCTTCTTCCCCTTACCATCTTTTTCGCACTCTTTCTCTTAGTCTAGTTCACTTATACTCCACAGTGTTTGCTTCATTCACAATTATGTCTGCAGACTTTGTTAGGCATCATCCAACACATGGCAAGCGTGCGCTCACACACACATACACACGCGTGCATGTACACACACATCCTTGCATATCATGCACTCTTTTGCATACTACTGCTGGCAATGCACTTATGAACTGAGTGCATTGTCAGTTAAATGTATTGGTGCAGGCATAGCTGTGTGGTTAAGAAGTCTGCTTTGCAACCATGTAGTTTTGAGTTCAGTCCCACCATGTGACATCTTGGGCAAATGTCTTCTACTATAGCTCTGGGCTGACCCATACCTTGCAAGCAAATTTGGTACACAAAAACTGTGTGAAAGGGCATCATATATATATAGCTATATATATACACACATACATACATACATACATGCATACATACAT
>NC_068982.1:149478776-149479620 GCF_001194135.2 Octopus bimaculoides | reverse complement strand
TATATATATATATATATATATATATGTATAAATATGTACATACGTACATACATGCATGCATGCATGCATACATACATATATACATACATACATATCATATCATATCATATCATTAACTAACTGTTACTTTCTGAGAAGCAGCACAGAAATTCGTCAGTGAATAGGTCGTGGTCTCAAAGCAACGAAAATATTTTGGCAAATTAAATTTAAATGTTGAAGTGAATCTAATGGTTTTTGTGTGTTTTTAAATGGCTTATAAAATACCTTCCATGCTGCAATTGTTTTTGTTTCACCACATGATCTCAGATCAGGTCACTTGCTATGCAAGTACATCTCCGTAATTTAATATAGTTCAACCTTTTCTTCATAAGCTGCAGGACAATCAAAAGTAGGTCAAGCAGAACAATTCAACTTCAAAATTCCAAGCAAGAAAAAATAAAAACACTATCTATATATACATTATATATATATATATATATTTTCTACTATTTGAAAATAATATGTATTCTTGTTTTTATATTATTCATTTGGTTCTTTATAGATTATTTTTAATACATAACTTATTTAACACTAAATTATTTAGAAGTTATAGTTTCATTTCAACATAATATTAGAACTTCGATTTGAATAGTGTTGATATATTTTTGATTATTTTTGATTAATAATATTTGATTAATTATTAATCTTTATAGTTTATAATATCGTTAAAGTTTTTTTTTAAATCAAAACTTTGTATATATATATAAAGTTTAATCTTTTATTCTTAATAATTTTTTCTTTCCTAATTTTTTCATTCATAATTTTTTCCATTCATAATTTTTTCATTCATATTTTTTATTATTAC
>NC_068982.1:149474934-149476054 GCF_001194135.2 Octopus bimaculoides | reverse complement strand
TATATATATATATATATATATATCATCATCATCATCATTTAACTTCCATTTTCCATGCTGGCATATATATATATATATATATGAAAATGTGTATGTGGTTTGGCTTTGAGTTTGTCTCCCCCCCCCACTTGACAGCTGGTGTTGGTTTGTGTACATCTTGATAGTTTGGCAAAATAAACCGCTAGAATAAATCCTAGACATAATAAACCAAGTCATGAGATTGATTTGACTAAGCCCTTCAAGGTGGTGCCACAGCACGGCTGCAGTCCAATGACTGAAACAGTTGGATGCTAAAATGTACGTAATCCATGCTTTTTGAAATTCAGTCAGACCTCCCTACTGTTAAAAAAGTTGTTCAGGCCAGTTTGATTGCTGCTAAAAAAGCCTATCATGATTTATGCATTTGCCTCCCAGTCTTGGTCATAATATACATATTAACTGAAAAGCGGATGGTGATCAACCAGTTCAAAAATAGATTTGATAGATGTGTGAGAAAAATATACTTGTAAACACCATTCTGTGATGCTGTAAAAGCTGCAGCACACAGTTTGGTATTAATATTAATAGCTTTGTATCTTAGCAATAAAAACAGCAAAGTCCCGTTACTTTAATGTTCTTGGCTGGTAAAGCATGCTATCTGTGAGGTTCTTGTACTGGACTACTGATCACATAGTCATGTTTTCACACTTTACTTCAGCCATTGTGTTGTGATGCCCCTAATCAAGATAGATAACTATGTTTACTCCAGTTTACCTGCCTGACAAAAATCAGGTTCATTCTCTTTCACGATTGACTGGCTAGTAGTAGGAAGAAAATTCATCTGAAAATCAGTTATTCCAATAAATATTATCCTCCCCATAATAATTTAGAAAGAAGAAACAACAAGAACACAATAAATGATAAAAAATAAATAGACGCAGAAGTGGCTGTGTGGTAAGTAGCTTGCTTACTAACCACATGATTGTGGGTTCAGTCCCACTGTGTGGCATCTTGGGCAAGTGTCTTCTACTATAGCCTCAGGCCGACCAAAGCCTTGTGAGTGGATTTGGTTGACGGAAACTGAAAGAAGCCTGTCATATATATGTATATATATATATATATATATATATATATATATGTA
>NC_068982.1:149463035-149474812 GCF_001194135.2 Octopus bimaculoides | reverse complement strand
TATATATATATATATATATATATATATATATATATGTAAGTGTGTATATGTTTGTGTGTCTGCGTTTGTCCCCCAGCTTCGCTTGACAACCGATGCTGGTATGTTTACATCCCCGTAACTTAGCGGTTCGGCAAGAGATCAATAGAATAAGTACTAGGCTTACAAAGAATAAGTCCTGGGGTCGATTTGCTCGACTAAAGGCAGTGCTCCAGCATGGCCGCAATCAAATGACTGAAAGAAGTAAAGGAGTAAAGGAATAAAAAAGTCCTACTTTCCTGTAGTTTTGTGACAATTATATCATATAATCTATCTTGTTAAAATCTTATGTTGACACATCATAATCAATTATAAGGAGATTGGAATCAGAGGACACAAAATGCTTGACTTTGTACTTCCCATGATCAACATTTCCAAAGCAGAATATAAATATTGTAAATAACATGACCCCCAAACAGAGAAAGTTTGTGGTATGTCTGTACCATAAGTTATATATAGGTTGCTTCTAAACATTATTCCATTAGTTATCACTATGCCAAGCGTCTGATTGAGTAGAGTTTATTGAGGCTGTTTGAAGAAAGAAAAAGACATACATACATACATGCATACACGCACGCACACACACACACATACACACACACACACACACACACACACACACACACACACATACACACATATTTGTTGTATCTTGGGAGGGTCATTACACCAATAACAATAAACACATGCACTGGTGTAATTTCACTGATTGTTTGCTTAATCGGTTGATAAATACCAAGTATACATATTAATACAAATATGTTAGGATAATTTTTTCCTCACTGAAATTAATACTACACGAAGAAGGTTGTGAAATGGCCAAAATTCTAAGGATGTCACATGGTTAAATGAATATATATTCATCTTGCATAACTCCTGACTTTTATGGTTTATCCTCATGAGATAATTTTGGCAATCAGGTCTTCTAGGTTTCAGTTGCATGGACACTCTACATTACACTTTTCTGTATTGGATCACTATATAGACTGTTACCTGAGTCCATAAAAAGAGCTTTCTGTGATAGCAACATGATTCTCTGAATTCACATCTTATACTACTTCTTTATATATATGGACACACGCACACATACACACATGCATGCACGCAAACAAACAAACATACATATACATACATCAGCGTACTGAATCTTTCAGATGAGATGACAAAGGTCAGAGATACCTGGTGCCTTGCTGTACTCAAGAAGATCCGTACTCCACAATAGTCCTGTGCTGGTCCCATGTAAAAGTGCTCTTACAATGCTACATAAAAGCACCCAGCACACTCTGTAAAGTGGTTGATGGTAGGAAGGGCATTCAGTAGTAGAAAACATGCCAAATCACATTGGAGCCTGGTGCAGCTCCCCAGCTTGTCAGCTCTGGTCAAACTGTCCAGCCCATGGCAACATAGAAAATGGACGTTAAATGATGATGATGATGAAAGGTATGTGAGTGTGAGTGCATGCATGTTAGGATCGCTTTGTCTTTGACATTGTGTGGTTGTTGTAAATAAATGCTATTTATTCTCAAGATTCTGTGGAAACATATTTGATTATGGGGTAACAGGTAGGGGTTGGTGATAGAAAGGGCATCTGGTTTGGAAAATTTGCTTTGATAACACCCTTTGAGTCATGCAGGTACATGGAAAAATGATGTTGAAATGATGAGGATGATGACAATAATGATGATGATGATGATGACAACGACAATGATGATGATGATGATGATGACAATGATGAAGACAATGATGATGACAATGATGTGGATGATGATGATGATAATGATGAGGATTCAATCCAATGCTCTAACGACTCTGCCAAGTC
Organism: Octopus bimaculoides; assembly: GCF_001194135.2. Classification (NCBI taxonomy): domain Eukaryota; kingdom Metazoa; phylum Mollusca; class Cephalopoda; order Octopoda; family Octopodidae; genus Octopus; species Octopus bimaculoides. Next base: position 149,472,957 of record NC_068982.1, on the reverse strand, counting down.
TTCATTTTTGAGACATTATAAAAGCAACAAATACAAACTAGGGTCCTAAGAAATTTGTAGCTGTCTGTAAAATTGAAGGAATCTCTTCTTATTCTCCTATGTTATCCATTTGTTATAATGGGACTCACTTTTTAGGGAAAGACAGACAATATGTATGTGTGAATGAATGTTATGATGAGTGTCTACACATGTAGATGTATATCATGTTGACAGTAGTATAGATCGTAACTGGTAGTCCATCAGTTACGACAACAAGGGTTTTGGTTGATCCAATTAATGGAACAGCCTGCTCGTGAAATTAACATGCAAGTGACTGAGCACTCCACAGACATGCATACCCTTAATGCAGATCTCAGGGAAATTCAGCACGACAGGGCTGGCCCTTTTGAATTACAGGTAGAGCTCAATTTAGTTGGCTTAGTGGACTGGAGCAATGTGAAATGAAGTGCCTTGCTCAAGGATACAATGTGTCACCAGGAATCAAATTCATGACCTTACAATCGTGAGCTGAATAGCTTAACCTCTTAGCCACAAATAATATTAATATGATATGTCCCTTAAGCTGTCATCAGAGCTCCATAAAATAAGTACTAGTTGAGAACAGGGATCAATTTAATCAGCATAGCTGGTCCCTCTCCTGAAACTCACTGGACCTGTGCCAAAATTTGAAACCAATATTTAAGAGTTTTTTAGGCAGCAAGTTAACAGAGTTGCTAGTACACTAGAGAAAGTGCTTGATGACATTTCATCCATCTTCACATTCTGAGTTCAAATTCTGCTGAGGTCAACTTTGCCTTTCACCTTTCTATTACCCTTGAAAGAATGAAAGGCAAAGTCAATCATCATCATCATCATCATCATCATCGTTTAACGTCCGCTTTCCATGCTAGCATGGGTTGGACGATTTGACTGAGGACTGGCGATCCAGATGGCTACACCAGGCTCCAATCTGATTTGGCAGAGTTTCTATAGCTGGATGCCCTTCCTAATGCCAACCACTCTGAGAGTGTAGTGGGTGCTTTTACATGCCACCGGCACAAAGGCCAGTCAGGTGGTACTGGCAACGGCCTGTCAGGCAGTACTGGCAACGGCCAGTCAGATGGTACTGGCAATAGCCGATACTGGCGTTAGTGGAATTTGAAATGCTTAGCGGCATTTCATCAGACTTCATGTTCTGAGTTCAATTTCCACCAATGTTGACTCTGCCTTTCATTTTTTCAAGGGTAAATAAAAAGATGTAAGGCAAAGTTGACTTAGGCAGAATTTGAACCCAGAACACGAAGACAGATGAAATGTTGCTAAGCATTTTGTCCAGAGTGCTACCAGTTCTGCCAGCTTCCTGCTTTAAAACCTCATAAATATTAATGATAAACTTGAGTGCTGTGAGGAGATGTTAGTACTGACATTTTGAAGCAGAACCTTTCTTGAGAAAGGGAAAAAAATTTAAAGGTGAATTTTTTCGCCTCTCAGAAGAAGAGTTTTACTCTAAATGTCAGTATTCATGTCTCCCCTTCTGCATACAAGCTTATCCAACTTTGTGAACTCTGTCTTAACATAACATCTGCAGTAAGAACTCTCTCTGTGTGTGTGTGTGTGTGTGTGTGTGTGTGTGTGTATGTATACATGCATACATACATACATTCATAGATATGCATTCAGATTGATAGATAGGTTGATAGAGAGACAGATATGTTAAGGTATAAAGTTTTACTAGGTAGATGCACTTGAACTTATGCAGTGTAATTTTCGTTCATCTAAGCAAAATATTTAATCAATGACTCAGTAGGTAGTCAGTGCTAAGGCTTTATATGAATAAAATGATCAGAAAGAATGAGCATCAACATATACCATATTTAAATATATGGAATACTTATCATAAATTAACTCATGGGACATCTATAGACATGACAGAAGTAAATAGATACCCTTATAATCCTAAAAATTTATTTAGATCTGAAATTATACATTCAAATTATTTATTAATAGTTATAATGAGAATATTTAATATTTAGTAGACATGCCCTTTGCATTTTTCAATGCAAGGACCCTATTAGGCATGTTACTGATCAGAGAGATGACAAATATTCACTAACGGAATTTCTTGCCAAGTTTCATGCAATAATCTCAAAAGATCTGACTTTGAAGAAGCTTTCTTGTTCTTTTTATGAAGTGTTCTGTCCATTATGTCCCAGAGGTGTTCAATAGGGTTCATATCTGGAGACTGGCTTGGCCTTGGAAGCTTTTTAATGCCATTCTCATCCAACAAATCTTGGGTCATTTTAGCCATGTAACAAGGAACCCCTTCTTCCATAAATAAAGACTCTTCTTTAATCATTTCACCACTGGAGAAGATTGGAAGGCGTCCTTTTTGCAATGTGGACACATATTTATCTGAGTTTGGTTCCCTCACACTCCACCAGCTCTGATCAACCCTTGCTCCAAATTGTTCTCCAGACCCTCAGAGAATAGTTGCCATGTTTCATTGTTAGCTGCAATCTTTTAACATCAAATTCTTGATCACAGAGTGTCCAGACCCACACTTGATCACTGTCAGGAAATCTGGACTCATCAGAGAATATGACAGGGTCCCAAAATGCTAGTGGCCTCTCCACCATCTCACTGGCTCAATCTTTTCTCTGCTTGATGTTGGCTGGTCAAAGAAGTGGCTTCCCTCTTGCTGCTCTGCCACAGTAACCAAGTTTGTGGAGATACCTGGCAGCTGTTCTGGGACCGACATCATTTCATTTAGCAAAGAGAAGGGTCCTGTCAGAGGGCCCTGGTTGATCTGGGTGTGGTTATGTGGACTCCTTCCCCTCTATAGTGAATTGCACAATCACTCTTATGATTGTTAAATGATGAGGATGATGTTGATGATGTACATGCTTATTATATTTACGTGCGTGCATGCGCATGCATGTATGTGTGTGCCTGTATGTGTATGAAGGCACATAGCATAGTGCTTAGGATGTTGCAATCATGGTTGTAAGATTGTGGTTTCAAATCCTGAATCAGGAAGTGTTCTTCATTTTAATTCAAGTTTCTTGTGTATGCAAGTACCTACAGACAACTACCAAAATGTAATCTAACCAAAATAAGCAAAATGGGGATTAAAAAACAAGGTACCTTTTGACACAAGTCCCCTAATGAGACACATTGGCACCAATAATGCATGACAACTGTTTCTACAACATCTTGCACATGAGGGACTAATGCATGATGGTGATTAATAATGCATTTTGTAAATTCCATTTTCTTTTTCTTTCTCTCACATTATATATATATATATATATATATATATACATATATATATATATATATATGTATATATGTATGTATGTATGTATGTATGTATTTCTTTTTGGAATCATATGTCTCAAAGCACATACATAAATCTATAAACCACAGACTATGGAACCTGGTGGGACTCTTGGCCTTGCCAGCTATTGTCAAACTGTCCAATCACTGCCAACAGGAAAACAGTCATTAAATGATGATGATGATGATAATGTGCATGCATGCACGCACACACACACGGACACACACACCATACACACATGCACACACACACACACATACACACACACTGTACACACTCACGTGCACATACATGTACAGCCACTTCATTTCTTGTTCTCTTTATAAATATGTTTTGAAACAAAATGAAAGACAGCAAAAATGGAAATAAAAAAAAAAAAAGAGATAAGGAAATACCAATAAATCAAATAAATAAAATCACTCCAAACCTATTCTGAATTAACTTTTTATTATCAGAGTCACTTCTATATATTTTACACCCATTTCATAATGTTTAACAATCTTTTATGAATAAAAGTTATATGAAACCAGTTTGCCATATTAATATTCATATCAATTTTACAAACTGTCTTCATATTTAGAGTCTTAATTCATCAACTTGTCTAAATACAAAAAGCTATTGGAATTTGTATATTGTCCAAAGAAAATAGTTCAAGTTTCTCATTTATTAATTTCTAAAAGATTATTTCTGTCAGTTCACATATAAGTGTGTGTATTTTTGCAGTGAATAGTGTGTGCAGATGTTTGTATGTGCATGTAAATAATACTTAAAATGTATAAATTTAACATTAATCTCAATAATGTGTATATATGTGTGTGTGTGTGTGTCTATATATATAATGCATATATACATATACAGATATACATATGTATATACATATATGTATATATATACACACACACACGTGCACACACACACACACACACACACACACACACACATGGCTGATGCCAGTACCGCATGATTGGTGCCCATGCTGGTGGTATGTAAAAAGCACCATTTGAGTGTGGTTGATGCCAGTGCCACCTGACTGGGTCCCATGCCAGTGGCACTCAAAATGCACCTACTACACTCTTGGAGTGTTTGGCATTAGGAAGGGCTTCTAGCTGGAGAAACCTTGCCAAATCAGATTGGAGCCAGGTGAGGGGTAATCATTGAATCACTATATCCACGAGTTATCAGGGTATGTGCAGATTAGTTACAGTTCAGTTCAGTCCATTATCACTGAAGATTAGGGTATGAGACGCATGTCTGCCAAGTTTGTACCAAAACTGCTTTCAGCTGACCAAAAAGACACTTGGGTTTCAGTTGCACAAGATCTCCTCGATTGTGTTGAGAACGATGAAAGCTTTTTGAAAACTTTGCATAGGCCTTTGAGCAGGTATCATCAAGCTTTTGGCAAAATTTGATGCAAATTCACTGCTTAACTTTCTCTGTCGTGGTAAATGTGATGATCACACGCTACACACCTTCCTTCCAAGCACTGCTATAAACAGCAGAAGCGAGCTAGAACATTGAAACTTAGTGTGCATGCACAGCAGAGGTCAAGGTCAATCTGTGTCAAGTGGCTTCACTTTGCATGCTTTAGCTTTGTTACTATGGCAACCACCTAGATACTTAGTGATCAGACCACGTATATATATATATATTAAATATATACTTTTATAAAACAAAATTTTACAAAATATATAGTATCTGTTAACAGTCTTAGCAAAAAGCTCACAGGTGAGTTTTTGTATATATATATATATATGTCTCTTAAAAGATAGAGCTCAAAATCAATGCATTGAAGATACTTTTTTGCAGCAACAATTATAATAACAGAAACAACCACAATAAGCCAAACCTATGCACATTTCAATAGGGTATCCCGGATGGCATATATATATATATATATATATATATATATATATATATATATATATATATATATATACATATATACCTATTTATAGACAGAGAAAGAGAAAGTGAAAGAAAGTGGAGTATATAGAATGTACATTCTATGAACTGTAACCTGTAATAAAAAAACGAAATCACTGCATTTGTTGCATAAAAATTTACAATGCAAATTCAAAGAATTCATACCTCACAGCAATCATTGTTTTCATTCTGACATAGGAATTCTTGAATTAATGAAGAATTTTGAAGCAGACGTGTTTTGTGGAGATGGATTTGGTTTGGATTAGTGTGGGTTCTGAATGGTGTAGTATGATGTTTTCTGTTTGGGGGAAGATATTTAAGTTCAATTTCTAATTATCTTTCAATGTAAGGATTAATTATGTCTGTGTTTGTGTGAGTTGAGGTATATGTTAGTCAGGACAAAAGGGGGTGTTTTTTTTTTCATTCAAAAACATAAACAGGTTGAGATATATTTGTTTTCAGACCAGTATTTGTGAATAGTAAAGTAATTTGGCAGTTATTGACAGAAAAAAAGACAAGGGGATTTGCAATTTATGGATCAGCAGAAATGAAAAGTTTTGGCTTCATTACTTTTTATTTAAAAGTCATTAGGATCATAGAGGGGGTAAATTGGTTGATTGTTGTAGTAGTTTAATTGTGAGAAAAGGTGTGACATGGGAGACATGAGGTACTGAGAGGCAGATGTTTATACAGTAGGGAGAGAGAGGGGGAAGGGAGAGAGTGTGTGTGTGTCTATGTGTGTTTGTAGTTAAGGGATAGATAAAAATAAAAATAAATAAATACATGCACTCACTCATTGTATGTATATGTATGTGTGCAAATGCATACACATAAAGTGTAACAACATCTATGCATAGATACATAGACGTGTGGTATGCAGTCAAATGCATGCATGTATGAACTTACACAAACACACATAGTCTGCACATTCATAAATACATGTAGTGTTCATATACATGATGCATGCATAGCTGTACCAGCATACAAACAGATAACATGCATACACATTACATGCTATGAATATAGATGCATTTTTGCCAGTATGTAGATATTATTCTCATCACCATCTCTATAACTGTTAACATCATCATCATCATCATCATCATCATCATCATCATCATCATCATCATCATCATCATCATCATCATCATCATCATCATCATCATCATCATCATCACCACCATCATTATCATCAACATCATCATCACCATCATCATCATTTTAGCATCTTTTTTTTTTTTATCATACTGAGATTGATAGGATATTAATAAATGAAAACCTGTTAATCTGATGTAAAATTGCTAAAAGATAATGATTATATATTAATTAAGAATGATTTGATAAGTAATGGTCATTTATTCATTTGAAATAATTCATAATGAGGATTTATTAATTAAACCACATTAACAATGATAAATTTTTAATTAGACAAATTAGTGTATCTCGCATAGAAAGACAAAATGCTTAAAACAAAATTTACAAAATTTGCAAAATATTATGAAGGACTAAAAGATTTGTAGCCATAAGGAGTGAGCAAATTTAGAAGAATGAAAATAATAATAATGAAATTATTGCATACAGTGCTCAGGTGCACTACAACTCAGAAAGAGTAGCCCAAAGTGTATGAACAATACATAGAATAATGCACAGGTAATCTTCAGTTTAAGTTGTTCATCAGTTTTAATTATAAAATTACAAGGAAAACTGCCATTTCATGAAAAGAAAACCAAATTGTACTGAATGTTGTTCATCATCATCATCATCATCATCGTTTAACGCCCGCTTTCCATGCTAGCGTGGGTTGGACGATTTGACTGAGGATTGGTGGACCAGGTGGCTACACCAGGCTCCAATCTGATCTGGCAGAGTTTCTATAGCTGGATGCCCTTCCTAACGCCAACAACTCCGATAGTGTAGTGGGTGCTTTTACGTGCCACCGGCACGAGGGCCAGTCAAGCGGTACTGGCAATGGCCACGCTCAAAATGGTGTATTTTACATGCCACCTGCACAGGAACCAGTCCAGCGGCACTGGCAACGATCTTGCTCGAATGTCTTTTCACGTGCCACTGGTACAAGTGCCCGGAAGGCGACATCGGTAACAATCACGCTGGTGCTATTTACGTGCAACTGGCATGGAAACCAGACAGCTGCTCTGGCAATGATCATGCTCGGACGGTGCTCTTAGTGCTCCACTGGTACAGGTGCCATCACGATTTCGCTTTCGTTTGCCCCAACAGGTCAAGAAAAATGGATGCTTTGGATGAAGCTAAAAATACAATCATGAATTAGTGTTTTAAAGTTATTAAGGACAGATATATAAGCATTTTTTTCTCAAATTTATTTTTCTTTCCTTTCATTAGCTATCTATCTGGACAAAGGACTACTGTCTGATATGTTGATACTCTTTCCTTTCTGGAAGATTGTAATGCATTCATTCGGAATTTCTATTCTCTTTTTTTTTCTGCTTTGGCTCATAATTAACCATTGATGTATTTTAAAAATAAATATTTGTATTTCTCTGTTGATATTCAGATTTTGACATTGATAGATCATTTTGGTGAAAATAAAAAAAAGACAAAACATATATATTATAGTGTGACGTATTTGAATAAATCTATAGCATAAAATCAGCTGATAGCTGCTGCTGCTGCTGCTGCTGCCATTATTGTTTAGCTTTCAAGTCAGCTTTGACTGGGCAGACCTGTGAACAAATACATTCCAACTGTGATCCTTCCTGAAGATTTGTTGTAGATTAGGCTTCTATTTCTAACAGGTCACACTATGGTCTATAGGCTTTCTTATTAGCTCAAAGAGCTGATAAACCACACTGTAGCAATACAGATGTTCAGCATTTCATATATGCAAATAAAGATACTCAGTTTGTTAGGTATGGAAATTTTGTCATTTATGCCAATCCTATTATTATTGTATCATGCTGTCTTAAGATTTTTTGATTCAAACATGTCTCCCACTTCTAAAGATTTCCTGCTCCAAATGTCATTAGGAAATTCATTAAGTAAGGTTTGGCTGCCAAATTAAGCAAATTAGCAACTACATAGATAGTTTTATAGACACACTAAGGATCTTTGTTGTTATTGTTTAACCCTAGGTTAACTCTTACAGAACTCTTATAGAACTGAAAGAAGCCCACCCTATGTATGTATGTGTGTGTGTGTATGTGTGTGTATGTATGTGTTTGTTTGTGTGTGTGTGTATTTTCATCCCACCACAACTTTACAACTGGTGTTGGAGTATTCAGTCTGCCATTACTTAATGGTTTGGCAAAAGGGACTGTTAGAACATGTACTAGGTTTTACAAAAAAAAAAAAAAAAGTGCCAGGGTTGATTCATTTGACTAAAATTCTTCAAGGCAGTGCCCCAGCATGGCCACGGTCTAATGAATGCAACAACTATAAGATAAAAGACAAAAGATAAATATTAAAGTTGAGTTCATTCATCACAAAACCACAAATGAGAAGATACTTAATTGATCATGCTACCACTTAATTACTAATTGAGTGCTAGATGTAACGCAATACCCAATTAATACTTTCACCTGACTCTTTGATGCCTTTAGCAGAGTTTCTTCAGTTGGATACTCTCAGACCAGGTCTTCAGTGTGAGGTTAACTTTCTTCCTTCAGCCTATGTCTTGGAAGCCCTGCAAATGGTCTGAAATAGACTCTAACATTCCTCTTCAGATGAAGCCATTATAAAAATATGTATAGCTTTTATTATCTCAAATTAATTAACTAAAATACTGAGGCAGCAAATTTGTAGATAAGCTATTAATAAATTAACATCATCACCTACTTACTTTCCTACCTACCTACTTATCTGTCTGCCTGTCTGCCTGCCTGTCTGTCTGTCTGCCTGTCTGTCTGTCTGTCTGTCTGTCTGTCTGTCTGTCTGCCTGTCTATCTAGCTAGTTAGTTTTCTAGTTATCTACCTACCTACCAACCTCCTACCTACTTACCTACCTACCGACCTACCTACCTACCTACCTACCCACCTACCTATCTATCTATCTATCTATCTATCTATCTATCTATTTCACATACATACAGTGTTTGTGTATGTGAGTGTTTATGTATATGTGTGTGTATGCATGTTTATATTTCCTTGACTTGATACCTGTTAATTGTAAATATATGTCATCAAGATACAAGCAGTGTAGTTCATTTGCTATCCTCTTTGAAAACATGCCTGGCCGTTGCAGTGTTCATGTTGAAAGGGTGGGGGGGAAATAATACCTTACTTGGCAACAGATGAAGGTGGGCAACAGGAAGAGCATCTGGCCTTATAAATTCTGCTTCAACAAATTTCATCTGGTTTATGCAAGTACGGGAAAATTGCTATTAAAATTATGATGAAGATGATGATCATGATGACCATGAACATGATCATGGTGTGTGTGTGTGTGTGTGTATACTGAAAGGTTTGGAGGTGATGTACAAGAATTATATATTAGAAAAAATAATAATCAGGTACTCAAATGTCTGGATGGTTGAATATTTACAGATTTTTATTCATATGTCACATGTTTTGTAAATTAGCGCTTTCACCTAGTCTTGTAGGGTTTTCAAATTTTGATTTCTCCTTGGGAGGCTGTCTCTTTATATATATATATGTATATATATATACAGATATATATATCATCATCATCGTCATCGTCATCATTTA
>NC_068982.1:149456603-149462715 GCF_001194135.2 Octopus bimaculoides | reverse complement strand
GTTGTTGAAAATGCACCTAAATTTCAAAAACTCGTAAATGTTTAAAATACATTTATTTACATATATACCAAACTAGTTTCAACAATATTTTTTGTTTATCAATGGTAAAAGTTTAAAATTAGAAAAAAACATCTTTAAAAGTTTCAATGTTGAAAAATTAAAATGTTTCAATGTTGATAAATTAACATGTTCAAAACAGAAGGGTTGAATGTTCATAGCAGTCAATAAAATTAAAACTGTATATCAATTTGTTTGAATGTACAAAGTTCATTAATTTTAGTGGTGGTCGACAAGTCATATTGAAAAAAAAAAAAGTGTGAAATGAAAACAGTAAAAAAAAGGGAATTCAGTTTACAGTTTTTCTATGTTAAATTTATCAACATTGAAACTTTTAAAGACGTTTTTTCTAATTTAAAATTTTTATTGTTGATAAACAAAAAATATTGTTGAAACTAGTTTGGTATATATGTAAATAAATGTATTTTAAACATTTACGAGTTTTTGAATTTTAGGTGCATTTTCAACAACACATTTTCCTGTATATATACACACACATATATGCATGTATGTATATATATGTGTTCATGTACCTGTGTGTGTAAGGAGAAAAGTAGCAAAGCGACCTCTATGTAAACCCAAAATATGTTTCAAAGATTTTTTAAGCAGGTCTCTAAAGGATTGCAAAAGGATGCATGCAAACTGGCAGAGGGATGCAATGGATGAACCAAAATGGAAGAGAAGAAATCTGAGAAGGTGCTGCCTTGTTTGAAGATAATAAGCAGAAAGATACACTGATAAAAAGAGAGGCAAGAAAGGGTTTGCTTGTGGCCAATGATCCTCCTCTTCCAACTTATAATATCTGCAATCGTATTTGTCTCTTACAAGGTGGATTTGTTAGTCATAAGCTGAAGCATGAATTTAGAACCCCCTATAAATTCTTCAGTCACAATCTGATGAATTAGCTTGCTTTGTTGGCAATAAGATCTGCAGAAGTAAATCTGGGTTGATTAGGCACATGAAATGTCACAATAACAACTTCTATCAGTTTTTACAGTGAAATCAAACATTTTCATGTCATCTGTGTAGGAAAATATTTGTAAATCTCTTGCTGGACTAAAGAATCATTTCCAGTCACAAAACATGTAGACTGTCTCTAACCATGTAGTAATTTTAAACTGTAAATATTCAGCTCCATATTGCCTGCAAATTTTGTGTGTTGCTGGCTTTTAACTAATTTGGTGCCTATGTATATGTACTTTGTCAATGCTGGTGTTGAGAAGAGTCATACTTGATTAATGAGTCAACAGCTATCATATATAGTATAAACATATTTTCACACATGCTCTGCTGTTTCTGATTTCATGAACCTATACTGACGGCCAATCTTTACTATGAAAGTCCAACATTTTATGTGAATTAGTGTCATTGAAATATAAGAAATCTGAGATGCTAGAAAATTCAATGGCTCTGATGATATGTGACCTTGTTTCATTAACTTTCCCCCTCTCCACCTTCCTTTTCCCTACCTCTCCTGCAGCTTTGCAAATACAACAGAGAGATGCTGTATTTAATCAGAACTAATGACAAAGTGGCAGTGGTGGTGTTGGTGGTGGAGGTGGTGTTAAATGTGGTAATTATATGATGATAATGGTAGTGATGATGATAGCGGTGGTAGTGGTGGTAGCAGAAGCACTCATAGTTCTACGGAGGTGATGACAGTAGAACCAGTGGTACTGATGCCATGGAAATAGCTGCATTGATTGATAATGGTGGTAGTGGTGCTGGTGTAACTAGTAATAGCAGGAGTAATAGTGGTGGGAGCAGTGATTGTTGCTGCCATTGTTTAACTCAGGTCAACCTTAAATGAATAGACATATAATCAAAAGCATTCCAGCCATAACCACCCTGTCTTGTTCCTGCATGCAGGGAGCTTAGGGGAGGGCCCACATTATCTAACATGATCTTTTTTTTTTTTTCACCTTTCAAATGCTGTATGATGTGATTCAGGATACATTTGTCTGGCTGCTATTTCTTGCAGGTCAAGTGACCACATGAAGGCTTGCTTGTCAGATTGGGTAGCAGTGATGGTGTTGGTGAGGTGTTGTTGGAATTTTGCAGTGATGTTAATGATGCTAATAGCTGGGGTGATGATAATGATAATGGTGATTGCAGTGGTGTGGATGAATGGTAATAAGGTCAATGGTGGTAGTGGTGGTGGTGTTTTGGTGGTGGTGGTGGTGGTGATGATGATGATGATGATGATGAGGATGATGTTGATTATAGTGATTGTGATAGTGGGCACAGTAATAAGATTACTGGCAATGCTGGTGTAGTAGATGTGATTAAACAATAATCAGTTTTAATGAAATAATTATATTAACCCTTCTAGTCTCCTCTGTAGATATTTAAAGTAGATATTTTATCAATCACCCCTATATTTTATCCCTTTTATTCCCTTGATACATCATCACACAAACTCAATAAAGTAAGGTCAAGTAAGTATTGCTTAATAATGGTTAAGGATTTCTTGTGGAATATGTAATCAAATAATCTTACTGGTTTCATAACATATTAGCTCTAGATACAGAAGAGTTTCAGTTGTTGATGTGATAAATCTGTTGACCTCTTGGCCTTGTGGGGTTGAGAGGTCATATGATACCTCCCCTCCTTTCCACTCATCTCTACCCTGTGTATTACTGACATTGTGTAGTGTCATTTGGCAAAATCTTGAATTTGTCATTGTCTCCTAGCAGGGTATGTCATGGAGAGAAAGGGAGAGAGTAAGGGGAAATGGGATGTGTGGCTCAATTACAAAAGATACAGAGAGAGAGAGAGGGGGGGGTGAAAGGAGGGATAGAAGGAGGAAGAGAGGAATAGAAAGAGTAATAAAAGCAAGGCTCAGCAGACTTAGTGGTATTACATTGAATTGAAATTGAAAGGAATAAAAATCTAATACAATTTTTATGAATTAAAAATATTTTGAATTTATAAATTTAAATAGGCATAAAAAGCTATGAGGTTTAGTGGTTACATCACAAATATACTCCAAGACAATGACTCTTAACTGTACAACCGGAGCAACCATGATTAAATGATGATCTTCAATGAGGTTGAACAACCAATCCCAACCAGTTGGGATTCACAGCGTGGTTTGAACTATCCCTGCTTTTAATTGCTGAATACCGAACATAACTCATGGGACCTCTGATCGGGTGATTTTCCTGAGTCATTATCTCACCTTTGTATGCTAATCCATCACAAGGTTACCCATTTACAGCTGAATGGACTGGGATGAAATGAAATAAAGTATCTTGCTCAAGAGCACAACACACAACCGGTATGGAAAGCAAAATCCCTAACCACTAGGCCATGCAACCAAATTGAACCACTGTCATTGAAACAGCTTTTGCCTGAAACAGATTATGAATTGAAGTTAAGGAGTTAGACTACATTCAGACCCAAAGGTTATGGGTTCAAATTAATTACTACAACAATTGTAAATAATTCAGGAATTATAAATTTAAATAAACAGAAAGGCTCCAAGGTTAAAAAGCCAGTTTTTATAGAGACAAAGAGTCATGAGTTCAAACCATACTACTGCAGCAAATGAGTTGAGCTAATGGATATGAAGCACAGATCAGCCTACCATTTAACTGGTTTACAAAAGAATTGCAGTGGATGACATTGGTGGAGAAATAAAGTACAGGTGTCACTGTACTTTATTACAAAATCATTGTCAGGCCCAGTGAGGATGGTGATGCAAGAGAAAAGACAGATGTGACAGTGAAGAGAGGACAAGAAGGAGTTAATGTTTGGTACAATGGATTAGGTAAAGAGCTATAGATAAGCAGGATATGTCGGTTATGTATGTGCTTAAAAGAAAGGAAGAATGGATTAGGGGAGATATGGAAAATAACAAGATAGGATTGGAGGATTTAGACTATATGTCAGAGAGAGTAAACGAAGATTGTATGAAAGAATAGTAGTGTCAAACTATTTCCACTCTGAAGATCACTCCACATGTGTTTGCTTATCTCTGTACAGTATTTCCCTGAACTCTCATACTTGGTGGCAAGAAGAACAATTCATCTTTTGCCCCTGAACATACACTCCATTATGGTCTCAATTCCCAGCTGAATTTATCTTTAATTCACCCTATACTTTCTCACATGCACACAACAAACGTTTATATATGTGCATATATTCTTATACGCAATCTATAAGCAACAAACACAGCTACTAAAACAATATATACGTTCACACATACACGCTCACATACACACAAAAGAACTAATCATGGCAAAAACACACATACACACTTAAACACACGCTTCACATAAAACTACTGCAGACACATTCATCAAACAGAAATAAGGACAACACACATACACAGCCATACAACACACATATATCCATACAATACATACATGTCCATGCACCACACACAAGCATCCTTACAATATGCCCAAATATCTATAATTAAACCCCCTTTTTTACTTAATTGCAATAAAAAGAATTTTCCCTGTGTTGCCAGTGTCATGTGAATAATACCTGTGAACTCGTAATTGTTGCTCTTGCTGGTAGTATAATCGTTGAATGTTGGGTCATATGGAAGTGATGACAAGTGACCGAGACCTTTGGCGATATGCTGCGCTTGAGAAGACTCATCAAGCTAAGTGAAATCATAGTTGTAGCCATTGCCAGTGTCATGCAAATGGCACCTGTGTCAGTGGCACATAAAAATCAACCAGTACACTCTTGGTTGGTATTAGGAAGGGCATGCAGCTGTAGAAACCATGCCAAATCAAACTGGAACTTAGTGCAGCTCTATGGCTTACCAGTTCCAGTCGAACTGTCTGACTCATGCCAGCACAGAAAGCAGACATTAAATGATGGTGGTGATGATAATGATGATGATTATTATACACAGTTGTTTTCTCACTCTGTCAGCTAACATATGTTGGTGTGTGAAACTGAATTGAATTACAATATTCTTCTGAAGATCTGGTGTTTCAACTGTATTATGTAAACGTTTATGTAATAATTATTGCATTATGTACAAGATGTTACTAGTGAAACACTTGTAAGATTATATAATTCATTATGTGATAAAAACACTTAAACAAACTCTTCTGTTTTATTCTGTGGGTAAGGGGTCTTTTTTGCAAAAAAGCACCCAGTACACTGAAAAAGCACCCAATACTGAAAAAAGCACCCAGTACACTGTGTCAAGGGGTTGATGTTAGGAAGGGCATCCAGCCATAGAAACCTTACCAAAACAGACATTGGAGCTTGCTACAGTCCTCTGACTTAGATTCTCTCAAACTGTCCAACCCATGCCAATATGGAATACAGACACTAAATGGTGGTGATGATGATGATATGTCTGTTCCCATGTTTGTGTTAATAATTACACTGCTCTAAAAACCGATATTTGTTTATGGTTATGATGTGTCTCTGTGTATTCAGTAAACCAGCAGTTCATTTGTTGTTGTTGTTTGTTTAACCACAGGTCAGTCCTGACCCAGCAGACCTGATCATCAAGGAAACAATAAATACTGAACTGAAATAAGTACTGTGAGTCAATATAATTATCTAAACCCCTAATTATCACCTAAAGATTGAAACCTATAAAAGAATAAAAGAATGAAAGAATAAAAGAATAATTAAATCATATTAACCCCAGACTATGGAATTATAGCATAGAATCTCTTAATTAATTCATTCTGTAAATCTTTATGAAGATTTACAGAATGTTAAGAGTGATGTTTAAAAGAATAATAAAACCATTATTACTGAATACAAAAGAATCATCAGAGAGAAAGAGAGAGAGATGACAGTGGTTGTCACTGGTGATTTTAAAGCAATTCTTATCAGCAAAAGCCACAAGGAATCTTTACAGTTAACATGTCAACAGCTCATTCTTCACACAGGGATTTAATCTATATTAGTAGTGTTAATCGTTTTTGTTTTAGTTGCTGTTTTACTTTTGAAGTTTCTTCTTTCAAGAAGAAATTAATGCATATTTTGTAGTAATAAAAGTTCAACTCTGCTCAGCTTTGGTTCGACTCAGCCCAGCTCGAATTAGCCCTTGTCAGTTAAGCTACCCCAC
>NC_068982.1:149452278-149456534 GCF_001194135.2 Octopus bimaculoides | reverse complement strand
TACCCACAACCACCACCACTACTGCTGCTGCTGCTTTGCCACCACCGCTGCCGCCGCCACCACCACCACCAACAACAACAACAGCAACAGCACCTATATTAACACTAGCACAGCTGCCACGGCACCATCACTGGTGGCAGCAGTGACATCACTGCCTCTGCAACTGCTACTGCTGTTGCTATTCCTAAACTACTACTACTACTACTACTAGCACCGTTAGCAACATCGCCATTATCTCCATTACCATCCAAATGACCACCCCCAGCTCAAGGAAGGAGCCCCTCTACCCTCTATGCGGTCATGTGCACTGCTAAAAATAGCAGCAAAATTCCCCCCCCCCCACACCACCACACTTACTGCATCACCTTGATAAAGGGAAGGCTATACATAAGTTAATGTAGTCATGTAGTCTTAAATACTCCAAGAAAAAGACAGAATGGTTATATCAGCTGTATTGTCCCTGATGCTAAGTCTGTTTGATCAGGGTGATCTGAAATTAAAGAACAACAAAATCAACAACAGTTACTTCATAATATCATCATAATTACCATTAATCTTTTCGAAACCACCTCTCATCTCTTTACATACAAAGTTCAAATTCCATCAAGGTCGATTTTTGCCTTTTATCCTTCCTGGGTCATCATCTTTCTTTAGCGTCTACTTTCCATGCTGGTATGGGTAAGATGGTTTGACTGGAGCTGGTACATTGGAGAGCTGCATCAGGCTCCAGTCTGTTTTGCCTTCTACAGTTACTACATCTGCATGCCCTTCCTAATGCCAACGACTCCACAGAGTGTACGAGGTACTCTTTACACCAGCATGGGTGCCATTTGTGTGTCACCAGCATGGATGTCATCGGCATGGGCGCCTTTCATGTGTTACCAGCACAGGTGCTTTTTATGTGTCACTGGCACAGGTGCCTTTTACATGTCACTGGTACAAATGTATTGACTAACACTTCCCTCTGAAAATTGCTAGCCCTGTGCCTAAATCAGGAGCCTTTATGATTATTATTATTATTATTATTATTATTATTGCTGTTGTTGTTGTTATTATTATTATTATTATTATTATTATTATTATTATTATAATAATAATAATTTTATTATTATTATTATTATTTCTTATTATTATTTCTTCTTCTTATTATTATTAAGGTGGCGAGCTGGCAGAATTGTTAGCACACCGGGAAAAATACGTAGCAGAATTTCATCCATCTTTACATTCTGAGTTCAAATTCTGCCAAGGTCAACTTTACCTTTCATCCTCTCAGGGTCCATGAAATAAGAACCAGCTGAGCCCTGAGGTCAATGTAATTGACTTAGCCCCCTCCCCCCACCCCCATATTTCAAGCCTTGTGCTATAATAGAAAGGATTACTATTTTTTTTTTATTACAGGTTTTGCTGGAACTCCTGGAGTCTTGCATGCACAGCGGGCTTGGTGCCTGCAGTCTACGGTACAATGCTATCTGTTCTTTTCAACAATCTCATACTTTCCTGATTATTCTGGTTGTGCCAAAGAGGCAAAAAACATTTGTAACAGTTCTACTGGACACTCTATTCCGATTTCCTTTATATTCCTCTTGATGCCTTCTGACGCTGTTCTCAAGGACCCAACAATAGCTGACATTATCTTCACCTTCTCCATTTTTCCTTAGCCAGGCCATTTCATACTTAAGAAGGTTGTATTTATTTATTTTTTGCTCTCCTTCTTAACTATTCATGGGTCAGAAGGGGCACTATTATTATTATTATTATTATTACTGTTATTATTATTATTATTGGGTGAGAGAGCAATGCATGCCCTCAAAGTGACACTGGGGTAAAATATACAAAGCCCAATATACCCATCATGACTACCTGCCAAGCTAATCTGTATATCTATCGACTTTTCTTTCTTCCTTATTGCATACCTTGTTGTCAGCTTGGCATGCTATATCTATGATCCAGCATCGTTTGCTTTCTTTCTCAATTAACACTATGTCTGGTTTCCTATTCTCTATCTCATGGTCGCACTGAATCATAAAATCCCATAGGATCTTTGCATTATCATTTTCGATTGTTATTATCATTATCATTATTACTGTTAAAGTGATGAATTGGTAGAATTGTTAGTATGCTGGGCAAAATGCTTAACGCCATTTCACCCGTCTTTACTTTCTGAGTTAAAATTCTGCTGAGGTCGACTTTCTATTTCATTCTTTTAGGGCTGAAGAAATAAGCAGCAGTTGAGCACCAGGGTTGATGCAATCGACTCGTCATCTCACCCCAAATTTCAGGCTTTGTCTTGTGCCTATAGTAGAAAGGACTGCTGTTGTTACTACATATGTTTTTTGATGTATATGGGTGTCTTTTGAGATTAATTTGTGAGGGGCTTAAATCATGCAGATACCATCCTAAATATCTAAGAGTAGGCAAAAGTTTTGTCTTTTAGACACTATATATATATATATTTTTTCCATTTTTTAATGTATTTATGATGTATTTAATAGGAATTTCTTTACAAGAAGTGGAAATAAGCAGTATTTACAAGAAAGAAAGTAATGCTAAATATGCTCCCTTAGATGAAAATTAACTATTTTTTCACTACAAGAAAACAGAATTAAAATGAAAATAAAACGAAAAAAACAATGAAACAAACAGATATATGAGCACAGATTGTCACAATTTGACACCCAAAAAACTGCATATTTGCATGACATTAAAAAACATCACTAGCTGCTGCAGCAATAGCAACAACAGCACAATGGCTACTAATGCCAGCTCTTTTGCTTGCATTAAAAGTCAAATGGAGGTTGTAGACCTAGGTCAGTTTCAGTCGAAGAAAGAAGTATGGCAACAGCATGTTACAAAGGCATGTGCGCCTTTGCTTCAAAAATTTATCAAAGAGCTGGTAAAAATGAAAGAGATATGCTTTGTTGAAGGTCATAATAAGAAAGATTGGTGAACCCTTGGCACATTGTTACCTTTGCAGCACAGTATGTCACATAGAATGATATGGACTCTGATATATGTTGTGGTTCGGAGGAGTCTGTATGAAGATGCAGGTTCAAATACCCCCCCACCACCACCACCATCAAACTTACCACCAAAGGCTACAAAACGATACCAGAGCTGAACTCCATATCATGTACAAAGAGAAATGTGATAAGACTGATGATGCAGAGCAGAGAATCCAGTTGTTATAATGTGGAAGTAAAAATCATTTGAAGTAATTTTATTTAGAGAAATTGAAAGGTCAGAGAGAAAACCAACAACAGAAGAAGCAGCAATAATAACAGCAGGGCTCAGTTTTGTTTCAAGGGTGTCATCAGTTGCAGCTCTGATCACAGTAGAAGAAATTCCATTGTCCTCAGTGCCAGGAGCTGACAATTGGGGTCCTTGCCCAACTGTTTCAGCTGGTGGTACCTTCCCATAGTCTTGTGACAACAATGGAGAGTTGATGGAAGGTGGATCGGAGTGGCAAATTGTCAGGGACAGCAACAAAATAACAAAAAAGACAAGAGAAAGGAGTCTTCCAAATTGCTCCCAAAGAGTGAAATCAAGTGGAAAGTACTGTAGGTAAGGAAGAACCCATTTTTCTGTGGAACTGTGTGAATTCCACAGTCCTTAAAATAGTTGATGAGGAACTGATGAATGATTTGAATGAAATGAAGACTGAAGAATGAAAATATAATCTGCAGATTAAGGAGGGAATAAATTTCAATTATGAGGGGGTAATAAATTTCATACTGTGTAAGTGATAGATTGTTAAGAAAAACCAGTTTAAAATCTATGCAAAGTTATACTTCAGCAATTAGAAGGATAATAGATATTTCTTATCCACATCAACACCTGGATTGCTCAGAAGTACTTTTAAGACTGAGCATTTTGAGTGTTTGGAAGTGAAAATTTGTGAGGTTTACTGGTTGTTCTCATCAGATCTAGGTGACATTTTTTCACCCATATATGACTGTGTATCTTTTATTTATTATCATTTTATAACAATCTTTACTCTTTCACTTGTTTCAGCCATTCGACTGCGGCCATGCTGGAGCACCGCCTTTAGTCGAGCAAATCGACCCCAGGACTTATTCTTTTGTAAGCCTAGTACTTATTCTATCGGTCTCTTTTTGCTGAACCGTTAAGTTACGGGGACGTAAACACACCAGCATCGGTTGTCAAGTGATGGTGGTGGGGACAAACACAGACATACAAACACACATACATACATACATATATATATATATATATATATATATATATATACATATATA
>NC_068982.1:149446064-149451380 GCF_001194135.2 Octopus bimaculoides | reverse complement strand
TGTGTGTGTGTGTGTGTGTGTGTGTGTGTGTGTGTGTGTGTGTGTGTGTGTGTGTGTGTACAAACACGCATATATAAATCATTTATGGCATACATAAATAAACTACATTTATGAAAACATGTATAGACACACACACATGCATGCATGCACACACACATGCATGCACACACATACACACATACACACAAACACATATGTACACACACACAAATGTATACACACACACAAATGTATACACACACACACACTATCTTCCCCATCTTTCTTTCACTCTCTATCTGTCACTATATATCCATTATTAAAACATTTTATTTACATATGTCAGTGTGTACACATCTATGTGCGAATGTGTAGCCATATGTATGTGAGTGTGACCGTTTTTGCATGCATTTGTCAAAATATGTGTATACATGTATCTGACATGCTGAGATAGTATTATACCATACTGATACCCTGCAGCAATTCCAGATAAAAGATAGCCAGCCTCATTTTTTTCTCTAGCATTGTGTGCCATTATGTTTCATGTATTGGTTGAAGGCACTTCATAAAAACAAAAGACACATTAAAAAGGTGTATTATAATATGCATAAAATATATTTATATATCTTTCTCTATATAAATAAATAAATATATATATATATAAATATATATATAAATATAAATATATGCATATATATGTGTGTGTATGTATATATATATGTGTGTGTGTATATGTATGTATATATGTATGTATGTATACATGCACATGCATACACACATGCATGCACACACACTCTCATGCACACATACACACACACAGAGCTAGCTTGCTAGATAAGTAATGCCCCCTTTAGCACTCTAGATACATTTCTACAAGTGCAAAGTTAAATGAAAGAACCCATTATGTATAGAGGCATGATAGCACTGCAGAAACAGAGACTTGAGTCAGCTTGTTTGGCTATTTTTTAACGAAGATACAAACATAAATGAAGGTGATAGGCTTTACTAAATGACAGAAAAAATTCACAGACTCGTTATCACACCTTTCAAGCACTTAACTTCAGATGCTCTCATACAATGTTGTATTACACATAGTGTGATATAAACTAATAACAAAATTATAAAACAAATTTAATTATTTAAGATCTAATGTTATTATAGAATTCTGGAACAAGTTAAATTAATTAACTTTAATGACAAGTATACAGGCTTATTCATCATTAATTCATTTGAAAAGTAGTTGTGAGAAATTAGTGGTGCTGGATTCTTTATTGGTCTCTCAATGATGAGTGTTCAGATATTTGATTAAATGAATTCCTACTCATGAAAGAAATGTCTAAGCAGCTGAGAGTTACGTAGACATTCTCATTGCTTTGGCGTTCACTTTCCTTTGCTCTCATGGGTCAAAAAGAATTTGCTGAAGAGGCAGACTTTCTGAGCCTGGATGCTCTTCCTGTCTCCAACCCTCACCTGTTTCGAACTAAGGTAATATTTTCCCGTGACCAGACATGTTTTCATGGAAGATTGGAAATGAAGGATGCTGCTTGCATGACAGTGACATTCACTTACAACTGCTACATGAAGCCAATGCAAGAGGCAGTTATACATACGTACACACAATCGCGCATATGCATGCATACACACACACATGCATATGTATACATACAAATGTATACACACATAAACACATGTGTGTATAGTGGCACGTAAAAGCACCCACTACACTCTCGGAGTGGTTGGCGTTAGGAAGGGCATCCAGCTGTAGAAACTCTACCACCTGGTTCACCAGTCCTCAGTCAAATCGTCCAGCCCATGCTAGCATGGAAAGCGGACGTTAAACGATGATGATGATATATATATATGTGTGTGTGTGTATGTATGTATACACACACACAAACACACACATACATGCATATGTATACATACAAATATATACACACATACACACATGTATATATATATATATATATATATATATATGTATGTATGTATGTATGCATGTACACACACACACACACACACACAAACACACACACACACAAATATATATGCATTTGTGTACATGCAGTTATAGCTTAAGACGTATGCTAGAACTGACAAACCATGCTCTGTTATTCGAATATACATTAAAATACCTGATTTTGAAATGTGTTGGAAAGCAAACAACAATACTCTGTAAAAAACATATCTATCTCATTTTTCTCTTTTTATTTTTAAGAGATTATCTTTGACATTTTTTAAAGACTTATTTAAATAATCTTTTCTTCAAAACATGCTTATAGTAATGCAAAAATGTCCCTGTCTCTACATTAAACCATGACCCAAAATTTTCAATTTAATTTAGTTTTTTTTTTTTGTGAAATGCTCTTAACCATTCTGCTCACAGGGTTTTTTTTCTTTTTTAAATTAGTAGCTTTCAATAAATATGTCTGAATTTAAGTTTGCCGAGTTTTTGCTTATAACCAAATCTGCAATCTATTATATAGACCTATGATGGAAGACTTTCCAAACATGACTAGTCATTTTTATTTTAGATTACAATATTTAATGCAACTCTTTCATTTTTCAGACAGGAGGGCCTGATTAGAGAGAGATTTGAGAGATTTTCACTTTTCCTTACTTTAAGGATCTCAATGAGGTAACCCACACTAGCATCAAGATGAGGTTGATGGCATGAATTCAGAAGGAATATTGGAACAGTGCATTAAATCTCTAATACATTTTTATCATCTCACATTGTTCATTAGTGTTAAACACAAGTCTTAAGTTCTCCTTTTCCCCCTCCCTTCAACTCTCCACCACTCCCCACCTCTACTCCATTCCATCCTTCACTCTTCCTCCTCCTCCTCTTCCTCATCCCTCGCTGGACAAAGCACATCTCTAAAATTGTCAAGAAGGCCGAGGGTGACTTGGCATCACTCAGCAAAACCTTTGTCACTCACTCTCGGCTATCTATTTAAGGCGGTATATTGCTATGATGTGACCACATTTGAAGTTTGCATCACCAGTCTGGAACCCCTGTCTTGCTCAGGACATTGACCTCCTGGAAACTGTTCAGAGACGTGCAACCAAGCAAACACCCTCCATCAGAAATCTACCATACTCTGAACGCCTTGCTTCCCTGGGCATAGATACATTGAAGCTCTGACATCTGGCAACTGACTTGGTAAACACCGAAAAAATTATTAACCATTGCACCAACAACCACACTAAGCACCTTTTTGAGCTCCATATATCTAACACATGTGGGCATGCCTACAAAGTCAGAAAACAGGAAAACTCCCATGACTTTCAAAAACATTTTTTAGCACTCAAAGTTG
Source organism: Octopus bimaculoides (assembly GCF_001194135.2). Lineage (NCBI taxonomy): Eukaryota > Metazoa > Mollusca > Cephalopoda > Octopoda > Octopodidae > Octopus > Octopus bimaculoides. The sequence continues at coordinate 149,448,081 of NC_068982.1, read as the reverse complement.
CTGAAGCATGGAACAAACTACAACAGGTGTTAGTTGCCAAGACATTGCATCCTTTAAATCCTCCATCCTTCCTGAAATTCACCAACACTACACTTGATATCCCCCCTCCATACGGATGCACACATGTATATCATGGCTCATACACTGACTTTTGTATATAATTCTATGTACAGTACATGCACCTTTGATTAGTCATAGTGTACCTGAGCACTATACATACTAATTTCATTATTATTATTATTATTATTATTATTATTATTATTATTATTATATACATATATATGTATATATGAAATTACACCACAATAGACAGCTGGAATTTGCACAGCTCCCTGTTAGTTAGCTACATGTCAAACCGTCCAACCCATGCCAGAATGGAAAACAGATGTTAAATGATGATGATGATAATATATATATATATATATATAAACAAATATACATACACACACACGTGTTATATATATATATATATATATATATATACACACACACACACACACACATTCACACATACTCATGCATACACACACACATGCATAAGTTCATACATACATACACACATATATTATCACATTCTAAATTTGAAAGATGGTTACAAATCGTTACATATGACTATTTTAACATGACTAAGAAATACAGGTGCATGTATAAAAACTATATGAATAAATAAAACAAGAACACATAAGTTCATCATGGGCAGGGAGGAGGAAACGTAGATACAAGTGTGTTTACTATTTTAACAAAAACAAAGAACAAAATTAATAAAATCCATAATAATATTTATACATCTATATGAGTAGACACTCATACAAATACCTATACACTTATGCATAAATATATGCATATATTCTATTGTTCATAACTACAACATTTAAAGAAGTGTACATATATATGCACATAAAAAAACAAACAAAAAAACAAAAACACCCCATTTTATAATTGTTGTTAGGAAAAATAAACCTAACAATTTTGATATCGCTATGGGGTCTAGTGACTCTGCAGAAGTCACAGGCCTTGTAGGACTGTAATATACTATATAATATAAAAGAGCAATTCCATTCTATTCAAGGAGGTGTGTGTGTGTGTATATCTATCTATGTGTATAAATGTATATGTGTATATACGCGCGCGCGCGCGTGTCTGAGTGTGTGTGTATAACTCTGTCTCCTTTCTTATCTGTGTAATATGATTTGTTTTTCCTTCACCCCAACAATTTATACTGATCGTGATTAATAACGAAATATAAACTCTTCATCCAAATGTAAAATTTATATTATTTGATTTCTCTGTCTGAAGAGTTTCTAACAGGAAATTCCTTACATGTCTATCTAACATGTACAATTCTGTAATTTCTATTAACAAATGAAACATATGTAACGGTGAATGAATAATACCAAAAAATTGTCTAACTCCATGTTTTGTTATATATATATATATATATATATATATATATATATATATACTACCCATGACCTGTTGGGTCAGCTGGAAAGTTTGAATTACTCAGCAACAGAGTTTTGTTTCGTGGGTTTTTTCTTTTCCAGGTTATTTCACATGCTTTCAATTAATGTGACATCGAAATCACGTGTAAACGGTTCCTTTCCCCAGAAAAGGAAAGACTTGTCTGCTATTTCTTGCATGCCCTGCTACCATGTAACAGGTATTTTGGGTCCTTCATCGCAAATAACTGTTATGTGGTAGCAGGGTGTGCTAGAAAAAGTAACCAAATCTTTGGAGCTGAGATACGTTGAATGCACTCGAAAAATCTTCTGTAATGGTATTCCCCTGGGGCAATCCTTCGCTTTGACTCTCAGAACTGTCATCTGGATCAGCTGGTTTTGTTCATTAATTTCTGTAAAAATTTATGTTTATTTACTTTTGTTTTAAAGTGAAAGAGGAGAAAGTAAAAGATGTATGAACATGTATATGAAATGGACGTGTGTATGTGTGTGTGTGTGTGTGTGTGTGAGAGAGAAAGAGAGAGAGAGAGAGAGAGAGAGAGAGAGAGAGAGAGAGA
>NC_068982.1:149443514-149446054 GCF_001194135.2 Octopus bimaculoides | reverse complement strand
AGAGAGAGAGAGAGAGAGAGAGAGAGAGAGAGAGAGAGTGCCACTTACACATACATGAGAACACACACGTTCAGTCACGCACTCTGTCACTCACACACACATGCACACGTACATACAAAAAAGATGTACGGTTATGTATTGATGTATGTACGTATACATGACAACATACCCCTTCACTCACTCTCTAACTTTTTTTCTCTCTCTCTTTCACACACACACATCCATTTCATATACATGTACATACATCTTCCACTTTCTCCTCTCTTTCACTTAAAAAAAAGTAAATAAATAAGAATTTTTTATGGAAATTAATAAACTCCGGATGATAAGCGAAAGATTGCCATTCACTTGAAAATAATTAAAAAAAAACATTAAACTATTGTCTGTTTAAAGAAAGCTAAAATATAAATACTTACTTTACAAACAACTTACATTTTTGAAATCCCATTCAGTTGAAAATATTTCTAAATGATTAAAATATTGTGTATGTCAAAAAGTCGATGTTCTTTTATCTTAGAGAGCCCGAAGACTATGTGTGTATATGTCACAGATAGTGGACGTGTGTTTGTGTCGATTGACACACCAGGATATTCATTATATGTGTGTGTATTTTGTACGTGTGTATGTATGTTGACATCACAGAAGCGATGTATTTTTTCTTTTAAGAAATATCAAGCAAAAATTGTATTTAATCGTTTTCCTCAATAAATAGAGTCCCAAATATCACAAAAATTTGTACTGCACTGCCAAAGGTAAGTTTGAAAATAAATATACAAAAACAAAATTAAGATAAAATATACTATTTCTTAGATATTTCGGGTACACACAAACATCTCTAAAGTTTTAGTATTATCATGATATATATATGTATTTGGCTGTAAGCTAATGGCATAAACATCTATTCTCTCATCTCATTTCTCCCTTATTTATACATATATATAATAAATAAGTATAAAATACATCAAGTACAGGACATCACCAACAAGTGAAAAATGCCTAAACACATGAGATAAGTACAGGAAAAAATCTCCCAGGCGTTACTCATTACAATGCCTCTTGACCTAAGAGCCCTTAATGTTTGTCTTCATCGATTGTCTACTCTGTACATCCACTCTGTTCTTGTTTGTTCGTTCGAAGCTCTAACCCTCCATAGATTTTATATTTTAAAAATTTCTGGATGCTGCTATTTTATGAAGGTTTCCTATCTTGTCGTTGAAAGCTAGAAAAAGAGAGTAATTAACAGTCGACAACTGAGGAGGGGGTTAGACTTCTTTTGGTATTTTGTTCCGTACTTGTCTCTCATTATGTGTTTATGTATTTTTCACACATTGGTGATGTGCTGCACTTGATGTATTTTATATTTATCTATTTATAATTGAACATCATGCAGCCTTGTCTACATTAAGTTTTTACTTTTATAATTTCTGCGACTCTACTCTCTGTTCTCTTTCTTTCTTTCTTTCTATCCCTCTATAATCCTCTTTCTTTTCTGTTCCTCTCCCTCCTTCTTTGCTGTCCCCTGTCTATCTTTCTTTCACTCCGTACTGTCTTCCATTCCTTCTCCCTTCTCCTCACTCCTTTTGTTTTTTTCCCTCCTCTCTCTTGTCCTGCTTCTCCTCTGCCTGTTTGCTCCCTCGTGACTACAGGCCATTTCTCTCACCTGTCTTTTCTGGACAAGACGTCCATTTAACTGGATGTCATTTTTCTCGCCTCTCGACATTTTTCTCTTTTTTTTCTCTTCTACTATTTTCTTCTCTTCTATTTATTCTGTATCCTTTCAAAATTTCTCCCAGGCATTACCCATTACAATGCGTCTTTGCTCAACGGCCCTTAATGTTTGTCTTCGTCGATTGTTTACTCTGTACATCCACTCAGTCATTGTTTGTTCATTCGAAGCCCTAACCCTCCATAAATTTTATATTTTAAAAATTTCTGGATGCTGTTGTTTTATGAAGGTTTCCTATCTTGTCATTGAAAACTCGAAATAGGGAGTAATTAATAGTCAACAACTGAGGAGTGGGTTAGACTTCTTTTGGTATTTTGTCCCATACTTGTCTCTCATTATGTGTTTATGTATTTTTCACTTGTTGCTGATGTCCTGTTATTATCGTATATTTTTGGTATTTTGTCCTATACTTATCTCTTCTGTGTTTACGCATTTTTCACTCATTGGCGATGTCCTGTACTTGATGTATTTTATATTTATTTACTTATTATCGAATGCCACACAGCCTTGTCCACAGTAAGGTTTTAGTTTTATATGTATATGTATATGTGTATATGTATGTGTTTGTATGTGCATGTATACATGTGTTTGCTTATATTTGTCCTGCTCACTTGATGCTTCTGAAGCTTTGTGGAATAAGAGATCTCTTACTTGTTAGCCAGATAAGGATTAGCAACAAGAAGGACATCTGGCTGTAAATGAGTGAGCATATTCACCTAACCCATACCAGCATGGAAAAATGGATGTAAAACAAACAAATGAATGAATATACATGTATACATGTGTGTGCATGTGTTTATATATATATATATAT
>NC_068982.1:149433962-149443368 GCF_001194135.2 Octopus bimaculoides | reverse complement strand
ATATGCTAGCTGACGCAACTGGTAATTCCCGGTAGCCCTGAAAACAGTTTTTGTGCATTTACAGAGAATACCAAACTATCTTACACAGGATCTTGTTTTTAGGAATCCCCAATAAGTTATGAATACCCAAATTGTGAAGTCAGTTACGTAATAACATGAAATTAATTACCTGATAGTAAAAATTCAAATAAAGTAGCCTCGAAAAGGACTTTAATGTATTCCCAGAGTATATAGAACTTAGGAGGAAATACTAATAAGGTATGTATACTAAAATCATGAAGCATGTTACATAATAATAGGCAAATCGGATATGAGATAATAACAATTCAAAGTAAATAACTTTGAAAAGGGCTTTTGTGCATTCCCAGAGAATATTACCCTCAGTGGTGCTAGTGTTGGTATATTCGAGAATAAGTCCCTAACCGAAATAAGTGGATCTATTGTTTAGGAAAATACTATTTACCTGTTTAATGGCTGTATTGGATAAATTGCAAAAATAACTCCAACAGTTCAACTACCAAGAAATAAGCATACTCAATTTGATTTATACCGAATGATTTACGAAAATGAATGGGTTACTTCCCTTGGCTGTCAAAATCTGGGTGAATGGGTTATTTCCCTTGACTGTTAAAATGAAATATATTAGATATATATAAGGATTCCTTCCAGGGGCCCTATTATCGATTTTTTTTTCAAATATCTGAGTATGCCATGAGGTTTCCAGACATGAGTTCTACTCATGTATCAAGTTACATCAAAACCTATAAAACAATGTAGGTGGAGTTAGCTAACAACTCCACAAACGCACCCACAGACAAAATATCCCACATATGTAATATACATATGATGGGCTCATTATAATTTCCATCAAGGAATTTACTCGCAAGGCACTGGTTGAAGATGCTTGCCAAAAATGTCTTGTAATAGAATTGACTGTGAAACTGTGTGATTGCAAAGTAAACTTATTTAACACACAGCAAAACTTACACCTTGATAGATGTATATATGATTATGCATGCACGCACAGACAGACAGACACACACACACGATTTATTGTTAAATACTAGATTTTTCTTTTACTACATTTCATATCTAATTCTAATGAATTAAAAATCCAAAGTTGTTTCCCTTTTTTTTTCAACTGGAATTTGTCAGGAATATAATGATTTTACTCATCATTAAAGCTGGAGTTTCAATTAATTTATATTTTCTTGGTATTAAGTATGATAGTGCCTACTTCACTATTAATTTTTTCTACTGCAGGTATCTACAGGTACTGTTTTCCTGCCATTCATATGCAATTGCTTTTGTTATACGAGCTATGTGTGGACATGCGTAGGTGTGTGTAACTTTATATTTTTGTGCAGGTGCAATACAAAGCAGCACTTATGTTTCCAGTAGCTGAAGATGCTAATGGATAGCTTCTACAGCATATTTTTATCTAGAAATATATGGAGAGTTTACACCAAAATTATGCACACATAGTGATACACATGTGATCACACACACACACACACACAACCACATCCATCCATGTAGACGTGCATACATTCACTTAATGACATTTACTCACACATAAATACATACACATGCACACAGCCTCTTATGCTAAAGGTTAGCATAAAAAAACACACAGACATTTGAGACTGTAGACAGTTTAGTTAACTTACTGGAAATCATTGAAGGATATATGCAAGGCTGGATTTAGACCTGCTGGGACCCCTGGTTTTGAGGGTTCCTATGATTTTGTTTATTTAAAACACAATAAAGAGGGCCCCATTAAATCTATGAGTTCCAAAAGATTTGAAGAAGCTTTACAACTTAAAAGGCTCTAGGTAGATTCAAAGGGACTTAATTAAAATTAATGGCTTTTAAAATCTAAATTGCCCCAATAAATCAAAAGAGGATTCAATAATTGTAGAAGAATTCTATTGAATAAAAAAAATTTAAATGAGTGAAAAGAAATTATTTATTTGAAATCATCATCATCATCATCATCGTTTAACGTCTGTTTTCCATGCTAGCATGAGTTAGATGGTTTGACTGGGAACTGGCAAGCCAGGCGGCCTCACCAGGCTCCAATCTGATCTGGCAATGTTTCTACAGCTGGATGCCCTTCCTAATGCCAGCCACTCCGAGAGTGTAGTGGGTGCTTTTTACGTGCCACTGCATGGGAGCCAGTCATGCGGCACTGACATTGGCCATGTTTGGATGGTGCTTTTTACGTGCTACCACCACAGGAGCTGGTTGGAGGGGAGGGGGCTGGCACTGACCATGTTTGGATGGTGCTTTTTATGTTCCACTGGCATGGGGAGCCAGTCGGGGTGGCACTGGCAATGATCCACATATGAATGGTGCTTATTCCGTGCCACCAACACGAGTGCCAGTCAGGTGGCACAGGCATCGGTCGCAACTACAATTTCCATTTGATTGTGATTTGAGTTTTGATTCTGATTTTCATTTTGACTCAGTATGTCTCCTCAAGCACGGTGTGTTGCCTGACAATTCAAACGTACTTTTTAAATATATTTTTCTATTTTTAACTCCAAGGTTTTGGCTTCTCTGAGTTAAAGGGACCTCCACCAATGCTTGTCCCACCTCCCAAACTTATGGGTTCCTGGACCATGGTCCATATTGACCCATACATAAATCTGGCTCTGGATATAAGGTGTTTTACAAGTGTTTAACCCTTTAGCATTCAAACCAACCATATCCAGTCCAAATATTCTGCCTGTTTTATGTTCAAAGTGACAAGATCCAGCCTTTCACACATACCTTACAATGTCATTCTAAAATTTAGTAATTGCTTTATCGAAATCTTGAATCTATGAGATAATAATAATAATACCAGGACTTACAAATATATATAACATACAGAAAATTGCACTACTGGGCACTGCACACATCCTACGCAAAACACTTTCAATACAGTAACCATAAGAGCATCACAGCAAACCACAGCACATACCCAAGGCACACAGAGCTGCGCTCGGTAGTGAAGTGAAAGCACGTTATAAAAATATAACTACTGAACAATAATAATAATAATAATAATAATAATAATAATAATAATAATAATAATAATAATAATAATACAGGATTAACTGAAATCAAGGTGAATAAAAAGCATTACATTTGACAGAGAAATCTAAATGCTAAAGGGTTAAACATCAGTGTTTCATTCTTTTACTTGTGAACTGCTTTCTTTTATTCCTTCATTAAATTATAATAGTTGACACACACTAACTTTTGACCTACAGGTCTCTGCATTTTATCTCTCATACTGTATCTGTTTGGTCTCATACCACCTCCACTGAACCACCCATTTAATATCTACTCCACTAGTTCCCATGCTAACCACTTTTCTCCAATCTTTCCACATCAGAATATCTTCTCTCAGGAATCATCTCTTTGCCCATACTTTTTCTGTAGTCATCATCTGCAGATTTTCAAAGGGAACATCAACTATGTCTATCTCAGAGTCCCAAAAGACCTGTGAAGGCCATGGACATAACTTCATTCTCCAGAACAACCCATTAAAAGAAAAAGTAAAAGCTATACTGATATCTATATAACATATTTAATGGTATTCAGAGTGGAGCAAGTGGTAGGAACAATGAACAGTGTCCAGAAGTCTGGCAAGTAGAAAAAGTTTACAAAGAGTTTTTCTATTCTTCAACAAAAGACAAACTACAAAGACATAATTAATCTTTTCATGACAATAATTCTAATAAAATACATTGTCTAAGTGTTTCAATAATAATCAACAGTTTTGTAGGATTTAGTAAAATAATAAAAACTTTTACATCATTAAGATGATGATTGGAACATAATTTACAAAAGGTTTTTACAAAAAAGCAAGAGTGATACAAACATTTTAAAGCAGTCAGTTCTACATCAAAAAATGGGTTGGCTTCAAACGGATGAAGAATTGTGAAGCTATCTGTGTATCAGGGAATCAAAGAACAGCAAATATAAAATATTTCCAGGGATTTGTGAGGAATAATTCAAGCATTTATGATCTGCTTTATGATCTGTTGTAGTATTTGTTGTTTCATCTGTACTTCCCAGCTCTGTCTCAACCAAGGAAGCCTACTATCAAAGACATTCTGTCCTTTTTGTTCAATATATCCAGCATTAAATTTTCTAATGTGTTCTTCCTTCTTTTTTTCAGATTGTACTTGGTGATATGAGAGACAGTTGGTTGCTTATTATATCTATTAGGCTTAGCAACTACATAGAGACTACCTCACACACACACAGACACACATATATGCACGCTGGCACTCACACATTAGAAAAAAGAATAGAAATAACTTTTCTGATAATTTTTCAACATCATCATCATCATCAACATCATCATCATCAATAATATCATCATCGTTGTCATTTAACGTCCACTTTCCATGCTGGCATGGGTTGGACGGTTTGACTGAGGACTGGCAAGCCAGGAGGCTGCACCAGGCTCCAATCTATTCTGGCAAGGCTTCTACAGTTGGATGCCTTTCCTAATGCCAACCACTCTGAGAGTGTAGTGGGTGCTTTTTACATGCTACTGACAAGGGGGCCAGTCAGGCAGCACTGGCATCAGCCACAACAACGATTTCACTTGACTCAGCAGATCTTCTCAAGCACAGTATATTGCTCAACAATTGAAGGGTACTTTTAAAGGGCCAGTTATGCAACACTGGCATTGGCCATTGCTATGATCTCATTTGGCTTTCCAGGTTTTCTCAATCACAGCATATCTCCAAAGGTCTTGGTCACTTGTCATTGCCTCTGTGAGGCCTAACATTTGAAGGTTGTGCTTCACCACCTCATCCCAGTCTTCCTGGGTCTACCTCTACTAGTGGTTCCCTCCACTGTTAGGGTGTGACACTTCTTCACACAGCTGTTCTCATCCATATGCAATGCATGACCATACTAGCACAGTCGTCTCTCTTGCATACCACTACTTTAATAATTAGATGCCTATAAGTTCACAAAAGATGACTCTGGTAGGAGTTTTTTGCTTAAAAGAAAAGCAGTTTTCAAACTGCTTTTAAGCGAGAAACTCCTATTAGAGTGACCTTTTGTAAACTTGGAAACATCTAATTATTAAAGTGGAAAAATTATCAGAAAACCCATTTATATATATATATATATATATATATGTGTGTGTGTGTGTGTGTGTGTGTGTGTGTGTGTGTGTGTGTGTGTGTGTGTGTGTGTATGACCGCGTATGTATCGGCTGATCGTTAGTAAGGAAAGACACACAAATAAGAAAGAAGAAAACAAAGGACCACTGATGAGGTTACAGAAGTGTGACGAAAGAACTCTGGCCGAAATACGATTAATGTAAAATAAAGCTAAAGCAAATTAACACCAAATATATAGTGCATGTGTTTTTATTGACTAAACTGGCATCATGACCATCCCCAAATACAACAATGTATATAATTAATTATATATATATTTGCAAAGATATCATTGACTCTATTATTTTCTAGTATAACAATTTAAAAATGATAATAACAAGCCCATTATTGAATCTGTTATCATTTTTATATTGTTACACTGTGTGTTGGCACTCTGTTGCTTACGACATCGAGTGTTCCAGTTGATCCGATCAACGGAACAGCCTGCTCGTGAAATTAACATGCAAGTGGCTGAGCACTCCACAGACACGTGTACCCTTAACGTAGTTCTCGGAGATATTCAGCGTGACACAGTGTGACAAGGCTGACCCTTTGAATTACAGGCAGAACAGAAACAGGAAGTAAGAGTGAGAGAAAGTTGTGGTGAAAGAGTACAGCAGGCTTCACCACCATCCCCTGCCGGAGCCTCGTGAAGCTTTAGTTGTTTTTGCTCAATAAACCCTCACAACGCCCGATCTGGGAATCGAAACCGCGATCCTATGACCGCGAGTCTGCTGCCCTAACCACTGGGCCATTGCGCCTCCACATTGTTACACTAGGTAATAATTAAATCAATGATATCTTTGCAAATATTTTCTCCTGAATCTTTTGCTCCATATTGAAATTATTTTCACACTGGTGGCTGCGATGGTGCAGTGCAAAATGAATCAGATGCAGCGCAGACTTCAACGTGATGGGTTGGGGTCCTCCATCATGGTAACATGTGCTGAGGAAAGTGAGGCAATAATGCCCATCCAGAAACCAGTCCACGTGAGACCATATACTCAAATGTATGCTGAGAAATTGTCTTAGCACGTTTGCCTTCGGAAGGTTGGTTTCTGTAGTTATTATCAGTGTATTTTGGCAATTTAAATAAGAGTTTTGACTGTTATTTCCAGCAGGTAGATATACTTAATATGTTCTTTGATTAATTTTAATACACACACACACACACACACACACACACACACACACACACACACACACACACACACACACACACACACACACACACATATATATCTACACTCTCGGAGTGGTTGGTGTTAGGAAGGGCATCCAGCTGTAGAAACTCTGCCAGATCAGATTGGAGCCTGGTGCAGCCTTCTGGCTTGCCAGTCCTCAGTCAAATTGTCCAACCCATGCTAGCATGGAAAGCGGACGTTAAACGATATAAATATGGCTAATTTGCATTACTCTGTGAGGAACATTTCACTGGTTTCCCAGTTCCTCCGATATAAATAGTCCTCTCTGGGTGGGACACTGGTCTGTCAGAGGGTTACTCATTTTGACCAGCTGAGTGAACTAGAGCAATGTGAAATGAAGTGTTTTGCTCAAGAACACAATGCTTTGCGTGGTCTAGGAATTGAAATCACAATCCTTTGATGTGTCCAACAACCTAACCCCAAAGCCATGTGCCTCCACTACATACACACACATACATACATACATACATATATACATACATATATATAGACACACACACACACACACATGTATGTACATATATACATATATGTATGTATAGATATGATCTTTAAGATGGGCGGGTGTGATATAAAGAAAATTTAGCTGTTATTTTTAATAGGTTGAGTGGCCACATAGGGGCAACCTCATTGATTTATAATCACACACACACACACACACACACACACACACATACAGACACACACACACACACATACAGACACACACACACACACACGTATGTCTATGATCCTTTAGATGTGTAATGAGTGATTTTAATTCAGAGGAAACGGTGGATGAGTGCTAGTGAGTTGAGAAATTGCCTGAGAATATCAAAGATATTCTCTGGTGAACAAAGGTGAGAGATGAATATGAGTTTGCCATTTACACCATCCATTAACATATAATGATGTATGTAGTATGTCAGAGTGGTGATATTAACAAAAATAATACGAAACAGCAAGATGACATGAAACAACAAAATAACCAGACGTTGAAAGATCAATCAGTCTTACTAGTGAAACAATGAAAAAAAAAATCTATAATTTTCTCTTTGATTAATGACCATTTTACAATTGAATGCTGCCTAAATTTTCACCATGATCTGGTATGATTATTACTGCATCTCAGAAAAAAAAAAAAGAAAGGAAAAAGGAAGGAAGAAAGAAGCAATAGAATAAATATATATATCCACCACTACAAAACCAAAAAGCAACCATGTATGATTTAACCTGTTGCACTTTTAATAAAATTTTTCATTCACTTTTATTTCTATATATTTTATTTATTTTTCTTTCATTATACAAAGATAAACATTTTCGTTTGTTTTCTTTTTTTTTAGATTGTAAATTACAAATTGTTCTTTGTTTAGATAAAAAAAAATTTTATTTTTCCATTTAGATTTCTCTTGTAGAAATAATGATTTCTTAATTAGGCAAGAAGCCTTTGGCAAAGTATATTTATGTGCTTACTCGAGAAATATGTCCACAGCACTTGCAGCAAGATAATAAAATGAGCAAACTAATAAACAAAAAAACAAAAAAAAAACAAAAACATATGAAGCAAACAAAACTACAAGACACAAAACAATCGTGACTTGGGAAATTAGAAGTCTCATCCCTCAATTACTTGACACTTGCTCCACTTATCACTTAAATAATTATGATTGTAATGAATTCTTAATGAGCCATATTGATTTAGTGTAAGCAGAGTTAAGTGGCAAGCCTAATGATATAAGGTCCTGATTTAGTAACCATTTTGGGATGTATGCAGTAATTAGTTTGGTAGTGACATTACCTGCCGTCAGGTGATGATGAGTCTGGCTACTACAGAAAGGTGGTGTAATTGGGGCATTGTCTCTATGATTATATCAACTATGACTTTATCATCATTGCCACTGCCACCACCACCACCACTGACGCCATACTGCCACTGTCACCACCACCACCACCACCACCATTACCACCACTACCACTACTATCGTCTTCATTACCACCACAGCCATTGCTCTCTGTAGCTGTACCACTGGTGTGGTTTGTACCATCCGAAATAAACATGGAGCCTCTAGAGATTTGTTTATGCCGTCTAGCAACACCTATATGATTGCTCAACCTACTAGAAATAACAATCAAATCTTTCCCCCAAAATACACCTTCTGATCTTAAGAAAGAAAGGCCAAAAGAGTACGAAATGTTTTGGCATCAACATTTTGGCATGACTGATTCTATATTAACTTATTTGACATCAGACATTTTAATGCTTCCCCTCATTCTCTACCTCCCTCTCCCCTTCTCTCTCTCTCTCACTCCCTCTCTCTCTCTCACTCCCCCTCTCTCTCTCACTCCCCCTCTCTCTCACTCCCTCTCTCTCTCTCTCTGTTTATATCTGTGAGTATATTTTTCATTGTGTGTATAGGGAGAGGGAGAGTGTTTATGACAATTAATAAATTGTAATGTCTTTCTTTCTTTTGCTTTTTCTTTCTCTCTCCCCTCTTTCCTCTCCTTCACCCCATCTTCCTCTCCTCTTCTTCTCACCTTCCCTCTTTCCCCTTTCCCTTCCTCCCTCCCATACACTCCCATCTCACACCCTCGTCCCCCCGACCACTCACCCTCTTCCTCCCCTAGGCATGGATTGAACACCTTTGATCACTTTCATCTGCAAAATCAGGGCTGGTTAAGAGATTAAGCAACAATAACAAGAATCATCTATGACATGGGTGCATGTGTGGCTGTGTGGTAATAAATTTGCTTCCCAATTACATGGTCCTGAGTTCAGTCCCAGTGTGTCACATCTTGGGCACGTATTTTCTGCTATAGTCATAGGCTGACCAAAGCCTTGTGAGTGGATTTGGTTGATGGAAACTGAAAGAAGCTCATTGTATATTATATATATATATTTGTGTATGTTTGTGTGTGTGTGAGTGTGTTCGTTTGTCCCCAAACTCTGCTTGACAACTGCTTTTGGTGTGTTTACATCCCTGTAACTTAGCGGTACTGCAAAGCAGTATGCATCTATATGCATTTATATTAAATATGTTTGCATAT
>NC_068982.1:149431398-149433850 GCF_001194135.2 Octopus bimaculoides | reverse complement strand
GTATCTAAGAGATACCACATTGAAATAGCAGCCAAAACTTGACTTTAAAACCACATTAGATGTTCATACAACACCAGGAGAGAAGACAAAGAGACAAAATAAACTAGCAAAAAAATTACTGGATAATTCCAGATCCCGGATTTCTGGCTCTGCATAAGAAATGGTCTGCCTTCATCAGTGGAATATACTCAGATAGCACATAAATACAATGGAGCCTGGTGTTGCCATCCGGTTTCACCAGTCCTCAGTCAAATCGTCCAACCCATGCTAGCATGGAAAGCGGACGTTAAACGATGATGATGATGATGATGATGATATATATATATATATATATACAACATGCGAATACTTACATATACATGCATATATATGTATGTATACACTCGTATATGTAAGTATTTGTATGCTGTATATATATATTTGTATTTATGTGCTGAGTGTATTCCACTGATGAAGGCAAAGCATTTCTTATGCAAAGCCAGTAATCCAGGATCTGGAATTATCCAGTAATTTTTTGCTAGTTTATTTTGTCTCTTTGTCTTCTCTCCTGGTGCTGTATGAACATTTAATGTGCTTTTAGAGTCAAGTTTTGGCTGCTATTTCAAGCATGATGGTATCTCTTAGACACCCTTAATTATAATTTTAATAATAATTATTATCTAATATTATCTAATATTTGTATGGATTGTTTGAGTCTAGCTAGTTTGGTGTTGAGTTCGGGATTGTGAGGGGGAGGGTGGAGTGGGTTATTGAGGTGGGAATCTAAGTGTAGCAGAGGAGGATGGAGAGGAGGAGGTAGAAGAAGAAGAAAGAAATGATGATGATGAAGACGGTGAAGATGACGATGAGGAAGATGTACGGACAGTGGAGGGGGAGGAAGAAAACTATATATGTCCTCCTCCTCCTCCTCCTCCCCTCATCCTTCCCTTCCCTTAAGGATTTTTGATTCCAGATTGTACTTCCACATCTGAAATTTATTCATTAATTCTACAACAGATACAGAAATAAGAACAAGGTGATCAGCATTGAGGAGTTAACCACTGGTAACTATTTTTAAATTTCTCTGTTATAGCCTATGATAAATTAGGAGGGAACAAGAGTTGAGCTCTGGTGAATTCCTTCCTTCCTGAACATTAAATCATAGCTGTACTCATTAGTAACTACCACCTTACTGACAACACCCCTGTACATGGCTTCACCTGCTATACATGTATACATACATACATACATGCATGCATAGTAAGGTGTGTGTGAATGGCTGAAAAGTTTGTTTCCAAACCATGTGATTCTGGGTTCACTTGCATAATGCAGAACTTTTGGGACTTTAGACAAGACTCTTCTGCTACAGTCTTGAAGTGACTAAAGACTTGTGAGTGGATCTGGTAGACAGAAACTGAAAGACCATCACATATATGTATATCTATCTATCTATCTATCTATCTATACACACACACATACACACATGTCTACCTACATATACACACACATTTGCATACACACACACACATACACACTCGTGTGTGTCTATGTGTGCGTATGTATGTGCATATATGTATATATATATATAAATGTGGAGTGGTGTGGACTTATGAATTTCTTTGAATTTGTTTGTGTAGGCATATGCAAGTGTAGCCGTATATTTGTTTACATCTTCAAAGGACGAAATTGCTTCTTCATAGTTTTCTATTTTTGTTTGTTTCTCATTTCCCTTTCTGTTGTCAGTTTTGTTTTCCTCTCACACGTACCGACACATTAAATATACACACTTGATTTTCTTCTTCTTCTTCTTCTTCTTCTTCTTCTTCTTCTTCTTCTTCTTCTTCTTCTTCTTCTTCTTCTTCTTCTTCTTCTTCTTCCCTTACTTCAAAAACTGGAAAGAAGTAAGTGGTGTATGTATGTGTGGTGAAAGTAAATATGTTTTCTTCTTCTTTGCTACTATTTACCTTGATTATTATCAAGCACACACACACACACACACACACACACACACACTGGTCGAAATGTATATTTTCGGAAATTAACCAAATGACTTAAGCAGAAACAGAATTATACAAGGTAAGTTCCCAGTAAGTCATGGTCTGTAAATCACATTATGTGATCTAGTTTCAGTCCCAGACTGAACCACTTCAACACCAATTCTGTAACTTTTTAACTAAAATCCACACTACTGCTTATTGGCTGGAATAAAAACAGTGAAATAGTAGGTATTAGTATTCTTTTATTCTTTTATTTGTTTCAGTCATTTGAGTGTGGCCATGCTGGAGCACTGCCTTTAGCCGAACAAGTAGTCCTTACTCTATTGGCCCCATTTGCTGAACTGCTAAGTTACGGAGACCTAAACACACCAACATCAGTTGTCAAGCAATGGTGTGGGGACAAACACAGACACATGAACACACACACACACACACACACACACACACACACACACACACATACATATATATACGAT
>NC_068982.1:149428355-149431388 GCF_001194135.2 Octopus bimaculoides | reverse complement strand
TGAACACACACACACACACACACACACACACACACACACACACACATACATATATATACGATAGGCTCTTTCAGTTTCTTATTTATTTATTGCCCACAAGGGGCTAAACATAGAGGGGACAAACAAGGACAGACAAAAGGATTAAGCCAATTACATCGAACCCAGTGCGTAACTGGTACTTAATTTATCGACCCCAAAAGGATGAAAGGTAAAGTCAACCTCGGCGGAATTTGAACTCAGAACGTAATGGCAGACGAAGTACTGCTAAGCATTTTGCCCGGCGTGCTAATGTTTCGGCCAGCTTGCCACCTTTTAGTTTCTGCCATCTCGCTCGCTCTTTCAGTTTCTGTGTACCAAACCCACTCACAAGGCTTGGTCAGCCCGAAGCTATAGTAGAAAACACTTGCCCAAGGTGCCATGTGGCTGGTAAGCAAGCTACTTACCACACAGCCACACCTGCACCTAGTAGTATATATTTTAAGAATGCAAAGTGGTAAAATAAGTATGATTACTAATTAAATTTTGTTACTTATTTTTCAGGTGGAACTTAAATGACAACAAAATGTGCTGCTGTATTTGTGAAGATTTTCTGTACAAATTCGCTTTCCATCTTAAAATGTATGTATTATGTGTGTTTGTCTACTATTTCAAGGTGAAAATGACATCAGTTCTCTTCTGTTTATGCATTGTACAACCATAAGGAAGTCTAGCTGGGCAGCAAATAATTTCAATAATATTGTGGTACCCATGCTAACCTTCCTTCATTGGACACTAAATTCTGCTTGTGAAGACCTGTTGGGGCAAGTGAAATCGAAATTGAATCAAATTCGATGACTGGCACCCGTGCCAGTGGAGTGCTAACAGCACCATCCGAGCATGATCATTGCCAGAGCAGCTGTCTGGCTTCAGTGCCGGTGGCACAAAAATAGCACCATCTAAGCGTGATCATTATCCAGGGTTGCCTTACTGGCACTTGTGCCAGGGGCACATGAAAAAATATTTGAGCGAGGTCATTGCCAGTGCTGCTGGATTGACTGCCGGTGGCAGGTAAAAAACACCATTTGAGCATGGCCATTGCCAGTACCTCCTGACTGGCCCTCGTGCCAGTGGCATGTAAAAGCACCCACTACACTCTCAGAGTGGTTGGCATTAAGAAGGGGATCCAGCTGTAGAAATTCTGCCAGATTAGATTGGAGCCTGGTGCAGCCATCTGGTTTGCCAGTCCTCAGTCAAATCGTCCAACCCATGCTAGCATGGAAAGCGGACGTTAAAAGATGATGATAATGATGATGATACATATACATGCACATGAGCGTGCATGTGCACACACACATACACACACACACATGAATGTATGTATATGTGTGCGTGAACATATGTATTCATACACATATAAACACATATAGAAATGTATATTCATATACATATACATACACATACACATATGGAGTAAGAGGCTTGTACTTTAGTCAGCCAACTTTCTTTAACCCTGTTTGCCCTGGCTTGCAGCCAGACTTCTAATCAAATGAAAGAGTGTCGGAAAACTAAACCCACTGAGATTGTAGAGCACAATAATAAAAACAGAAAGTGGAATAATTTATGACATAACCCAGTATTTAATCTTGTAGTAAGAACTAATAAAACAAGGGAATTCCTTAATTTGATAGATTACCATTTTCCATTGGAGCATAGGTATAGTAATATACTAAATAGGAATTGCATTATGGTTAGCTATTTTGTGACTAAGAATTTTGGTTGATATATCAGAGGTTATAATACTGCAAGGCTAAAGGAAATTGAGAGATGAACAGCAAACTGATACCAATTACATAACTTCAAAATTAGTGAGAATTGCCCACGAGATGGTAACTGCTTGGCGAAGTCAATGGTATACAGAGCTTAAGAAGAAATAAACAAATGAGAACAATCTAGTGTACATAATGGAGAAATTGAATTAACACTGAAACTTCGATTTTATAAGCAGACATTCATTTGTCACCCTTGATAAAAGAAATGTATGACAGCTTTATCAAAATTTACAAGTTTTTTTTACATGAGGCAAATCCTCATGAATTTAAAATTACTGGTCAAATGTATTTAAGGATTAACCTTACCAGAACAGCTGCTTTAAATAAAAAGAAAACGTGATGTGGCTGTTGTTTGAACAAAACATTCAGATTTATGTTAAATTAAAATTACGATAAACGTAAACAAACAAACGAAGTTTGCTTTTAGAACCGTTGAGATGTCTTTAGAAAGTTAAAGAAATGATTTATAAATTCTCAAATGCAGGATAATGCTAATAATAGCTGGCCACCAACACTTATTTCTGCAAAATAAGGGTAGCTTATTTTGTTCAGGCTAGATTATTAGCATTATCCTGCATTTGAGAATTTAAAAATCACTTCTTTAATATTCAGAATTATGTTTCAAGGAAATAACTGCTTGAACAAAGGACCAGAACCATTGACATCTTGTATACATGGACCAAACTATCATTTGTATGAATTCCAGTCTCCTTAATTTTCAACCTATTTTTTGTGGGGGAAAAAAACGTTGGTTTTGAAGAGTTTTTAAACAAAATTGCTTTGGCAACAATTTATTTCCACTTGTATGAAGTTTAAATTCTGAATGTAATGGTCATTAAAAAAAGACATTGACAGTATTCTCATGAGAGTCAAAAATGAAATGAAAATCATGAGCTTGAAACAGCTGTTTTTAAATATATTGCTTGCATGTTTTTTTTTTTAGAATATAGAGATATGTGTTTTCTCAATAGTATTCATATAATATTTTGAAATATAATTCTAGAGAAAACAGTCTCCGATTACCAGCTGAAATTGCAGAAATATGAAACTCAGAATACAGGCAATTCAGAGCCTGTTAGTTATAATGTATTAAAAATTACTCTACATTCATGTATTGAATACTATAATTTATTGCTTTCTGGTGAATCAACAGAAACTTTTGAAATATTAAATATACATACATGCACAAATACATGCATATATATATATATATATATATATATAT
>NC_068982.1:149426120-149427660 GCF_001194135.2 Octopus bimaculoides | reverse complement strand
TATATTTATATATGTTTGTTTATATATATGTATATGTGTATGAGTGTGTGTATGTATTGATGCCTATGGATGTATACATTAAATTTATTTTAGCTGAAAACTAAAACCAAATTCATATATCTTTTACTTTTTTATAAACTGGTATTGATTTATTTCTCTCAAGCTTGTGGTTATTTGTTCTAATGCAGAAACACACTTCAATATATATATATATATATAATACATGTGTGTGTGAGTATACATACATATATATATATATATATATATCTATATATATATGTATGTGTAAATATAATACACACACACATGCATACACACACATGCATACACACACATGCACACACACATCTGAAGAAATATAAGCATATATTACAGAAAAATCGTAATTCATAATATCTAAGCATTTGATACGTTGTCTCTGTATTCACCAATAGGCCTTGCCTGTGTGTGACTTATTAAACTGAAATATCCTTATTTTTTCAGAGAGAAAGGATGATGGCAGCAAAATATTTTTTTGAAAAAGAAAAGAAAACCCCGTAGCAATTGTAAAAGTACACACATGCACACAAAATTGTAAACAAATAAACAAAATAGGAAATATTAAATATCAAATTGCAATTTTTTAATAAAGATATATGTATATATTTTTACACATGTAATACAAAATACATAAACAACTTCATGTGTATATAAATACAAATTTCTTTATTGAAAATATTAATATTTATAAAAATTAGATTCTATGAAATATTTGAAATAAAATTAGAATTATTATCTTTATTTAAAGTGTTTTTTTTATTATCTGTGTGAGTTGTTTTCTTTGATGATTCAAATTATTTATCTCCATATATTCCCCTATAACATGTAACATCAAAATATGGCAGCTTAGATTGCATAACTAAAACCGGAGCTGAAAAGCTAACTTCACATTTGTAAAACTGCATTATTATTATTTTTTTTTCAACAACGCTAAAGACAGTCTGACAAATTCTTCTGCCCAAGAAATAATTCAGTTTCACCATATATTGCTTATATTCTTCAAGTATAGGAGAGATTTTAGGAATGTAACAAACAGACACTTACCCACAAAAAACCCCCCATAAAACAAAAAAGAAAACAGCCACAAACAAATTAGTGTTCAGTGACATGCAAGCACTAATAACAACAAATATTACTTTTGCTTGACAGGAGTGAGTTACAGATTAAATCAATGCAGTATGTTACTGACATTGTTTTATCAGCCATAGAGTGGGGAATTGACAGTTAAAGTTGACTTCAATGGAATTTGAACTCAGGACTGATAGAATTGGAACTAAAAACTGCAGAGAGTATTTAGTTGGATGTTGCCATATCTTGTCCATCTTTGCTCTCTCTTGTGATAATACCATTAACAGATTGCTTTTTGCTTGTATATATCTGGGATGAGTTATAGAAACAGTCTGCATGATAACTTCACAAAAACAGTTTTGTTCATCTGGTAACCTTATTTGTGATGCATGCATGCATGTGTGTGTGTGTGTGTGTGTGTGTGTGTGTGTGT
>NC_068982.1:149423126-149426110 GCF_001194135.2 Octopus bimaculoides | reverse complement strand
TGTGTGTGTGTGTGATGCATGCATGCATGTGTGTGTATGTAAATAATACAATTTACAAGAAAACAGGTATTTTTTAGGCAGGAAATTAAACCACACATCTTGTGTCAATTAAATAATTAACATATCACTGTACTTTATTACTTATTTTACATTCAAATTTCATTTACAATAATAATTACAGTTATCTAAAACTTTCATAATTAATCATTCAGAATGTCAAATAAAATTAATTACAGTCATTTGCTGTCTGAGTTCAAATTCCATTGAAGTCAAATTTGTCTTTCATCCTTCCAGAGTTGAAGAAAACATCAGTCAAGTATTGAAAGTGACTTAATATTTTTATAAAGATTTTTGGATGTGAATGGAATTAAAATATAAAGAATTGGAATTATTATAATGTTTTCTGACATTTGTATGAGGCTAGAGAATTTTTAAGTGGGGAAAGGTTTATTTAATTGACTTGGACTCATCTTAGAGACTCTGGAAGGATGAAAAGCTAAGTCATTCGCCATCGATATTCTGTATGGAACATGGAAATAATAAAAAAGGTAAAGCAAAATAATAAAGAAAAAGTAAAGCAGAAAGAAGAAAAAATATCTTGAGTGAATTGGTCACTTGCTAGCGAAAATGTATGTGTGAAAATGTATATCTATATACAGGGTTAGCCAAAAGTCACCTGACAGTAAATCAAAACCATTTAGTTCCAGTATTAAAACAAAAAGTTATTTTATATGAGATTTCGCTAATAAATAAAGAAATGTTGAAAAAAGTGGTGATTTAATTCACAGATTTCTTTTATCTAAACATTCATAATTGGAATGAATAAATAAAATTGAATATTAAGTATTTATGGAATTTTGATTTACTGCCAGGTGACTTTTGGCCAAATCTGTATATACATAAATGAATGTATATGTACATGTGTGCATGTGTGTATGTGTGCATGCATATACAAGTACTTGTTTACATATCTTGAAAATTGCTGTTAGTTTAGTTACATCCATGTAACTTAGCAGTTCAGCAAAAGTTATTAATAGAATAAGTGCTATATTTAAAAAGAATAAGTACATAGAGTTGACTTGTTTCACTGAACCCTTCATAGTGTTGCTCCAGCATAGCTGTAGCCCAATGGCTGAAACAAATAAAAGAGTAAAAGAAAAAATAAATAATATTGATGTAATAAGGACATCTTGTCCTTTTATATATATATATATGCGAGATCGTTGCCAGTGCCCCTGAACTGGCTCTTGTGTGGGGCCGCCATAGAATTTTCGAGCGAGATCGTTGCCGATGCCCCTGGACTAGCTCATGTGCGGGCGACACATGAAATTTTTCGAGCGAGATCGTTGCCGGTACCCCTGGACTGGCTCTTGTGTGGGTGACACATGAAATGCACCATTTGAGCGTGACCGTTGCCAGTGCCGCCTGGCTGGACTTTGTGGGATTTTCGATCGAGATCGTTGCCAGTGCCCCTGGACTGGCTCTTGTGTGGGCGGCACATGAAATGCATCATTTTGAGCGTGGCCGTTGCCAGTGCCGCCTGACTGGCCTTTGTGTGGGTGACACGTAAAAGCACCCACTACACTCTCTGAGTGGTTGGCGTTAGGAAGGGCATCCAGCTGTAGAAACTCTGCCAAATCAGATTGGAGCCTGGTGTAGCCATCTGGTTTCACCAGTCCTCAGTTAAATCGTCCAACCCATGCTAGCATGGACAGCGGACGTTAAACGACGACGACGATGAATATATAAAGGAATACAAAAAATGGGACAAGAACACAAAACATCCAGTCAGTTAGATGATACAAAAAAGGGACAAGAAAAACAAGGACGGGTCATTTGTAGTTTTCTTTCCTCAGTCGAGTTCCAGAATATCTTTGCAATTTCGGCTGGTTATCCATGAGATTACTCCAATCTATCCATCCCCAAGGAAAAACTAAGCTAAGAGCACTAGATTCCTTGGTAGAAAGAAGTGAATGTATACGAAAACAAGGACAGCAAAAAGAACGGAGAAATGGTACACAAATACAAATGCAAATAACAGGCTGTTAACAAGACCTGCAAGACATGGATGTAGATGTCTTCAAAACAAAACTCGACACTTTCCTATCCACAATACCAGACAAACCGATGACTCGAAATGAGACACAGTTGAGGGCACCGATGTCAAATTCTCTTATGCACCAGATGTGCCATCGAAAGTTTTGATTGGACTATATCAGCTGGCGGAGAAGAGCCATGCAAGGAATGTGCAGAGAGCACAACATAAGGAGGGAAAGTCATGGTGGTGCTCCAGCATGACCGCAGCCACTTGGCTGAAATGCATTAAAAAAATACATACATACATAGAGGATATGGAAGATCATGAAGTGGGTTGTTTCAATATGCTGAGGTTTTGCTGGTGACAAGGAACAATGGAAGAGAAGACTGATTCTTGCTGTGCATCTACAGATTATGGATTTTGAATGCTTCAAAATTACTCATAAAACAATGAAAAATCACACAAGAACACATAAAGACAAAGGTACATACAAACACATATACACTGAAAGTGTTTATGTTAATTATTTGATTCTATGCACAATATGATATTTGGATGTCTTAAATTAAGTATCTCAAGTGATGTTTTCACCACCAAAGAGTTATCAGAAGCACTTGCATTTTTCATCGTAAATTTTACCTTGATTGAGGCTAAATGAAATGATGGCTGATGAGATACAAATAGCTCATATTAATGAGTTTTAAACCTCGTTATAGTCAGGTGCTTATTGACAACAATTCTACAGCATATTGAAAATTATTGAGAAATTTTTGTAGTATTGCATATAGAAAAGAAGAGAGAGAGAGAGTGTGTGTGCGAGAGAGAGAGAGAGAGAGAGAGAGAGAGAGAGAGAGGGGGAGAGAGGAAGAAACAACAATGAATGTTTTAAAGAAATTGGTTTTATTTATTTTTTTATCTATTTCAAAATAAATACATACATAATAAC
>NC_068982.1:149422310-149422566 GCF_001194135.2 Octopus bimaculoides | reverse complement strand
TAATAGCAAGAAAAATATACAATGATTATAAAATAAAATAATGATGATAGCAATAATAAAATACATAAAATATTATCAGACTTTGGAAAGATTCTTTTCGTTTATCTTGTTTATTCTATGTTTATATATGTGTATATATGTGTATTTTATGTTTATATATGTGTGTGTGCATGTATGTGTGTATGTGACCATGTTTATATACATATATATATCATCATCAACATCCATCTTCTGTGCTAGCAATGTATATGTATGC
>NC_068982.1:149410821-149421450 GCF_001194135.2 Octopus bimaculoides | reverse complement strand
TGATGCATTTGTATATATGTATGTATATATGTATATATGCATGTATGTATGTATATGTATCTATGTATGCTTCTATGTATTTGATGCCTTTCCATGTATGCTTTTATATAGATGTGCAACATGTATTTTCTTTCATGTTTTGTTATTTTTGTTCACGTTAGTTTCTTATGTAAATCCACTCTGACTATTGTGACATTCACCCGTAATCCATCTATTATCTATTATACTCTAAATCTTTCTCTCTCCCATTCAGCCTCTCTCTCTCTCTTTCTGTCCTCCTTCTCTTTCTGAATAGATAGGTATTTATTTTTTCCTTGTTATTATTAGCATACAGAACGTAATATAAATATTTGATAAACGAGTATAGGAAACAGTGGATTTTTCCATTTCAGGGTGGAAACCATCCAAATAACATATAAGATAGGATGGCAATTATATAAATTGCAATTAGTAATGCAAGTTGGAGATGGGAGATTCATTAGCACTCAACATCATCATCATCATCATCATCATCATTGTTTAAAGTCCGCTTTCCATGCTAGCATGGGTTATAGAATAAAAAGCAAATATTTATGTGTGTGTGTGTGTGTGTGAGTGTGTACACACACACATATATATATATATATATATATATATATATATATATGCGTATGTAGGTGTGTGTGTGTGTGTGTATATATATATATATATATATATATATATATAATATGGTGGATATTCTCCTATTCTTATAGTCATTTGCTAGTTTCAGCCATTGGATTGTAGCGAATGCTACAGCAATGTCTTTTAAGGGATTTTGTTAATATCAATCCCAGTACTTATTGCAGGCTGGTACCCAGGTTATTGATTTCAATTGATTGACTGACTAAGGTTTAAATTCATTTCTGGTGTAAAGGGATGCAACTCAATACACTGATATACACTTATATACAAACACAGGCTTGGACACACACTCACATATATGCACACATACACATGCACTTACATACATATACACATGTATTATTTTTATTTCATGTCGGATTTTCTCATTGGCATGGATTGGATGGGTTGTCACAGTCCTAATAAGTTCTCATTAAGAATTATTGCATTCTCAGCTGGGCTGGAGGATCATCTTTGTTCATACATTCCAACATTGGCATGGATTCTATGGCTGGATTCCCTTTCTGATACCAGTAACTTTACAGAGTGTATGGTAAACTTTTTATCAAGGTACCAACATTAGATATGTCATGTCTACAACAAGACTAAAAGGTCCTGTGAACCATGTATTATCTCTGTTCAAGGCAGTTATGTCCAAAAGGAAGTGAATAGAGGAGAGGGGAATGATAATACAAACTGGGTTAGCAGAGGAGTGGAAAGGATGGGGTGATGAGAGATATAGATGAATGGCAGAGAGATAAGTGATTGAGAGATGAGAAGGTGTAAAAAATGTAAGGTGTAAGCAGAGGAATGATGATCAGGGATATATTAAGAATGCAATATATGTACATGCAAAATGTTCAGGCAAAAATTTGATGATTTTGTGTGTCTCCTTTTTTCAGAAACAGCTTGATGTATTAGTGAACAGTCAATGGCGTTGGAGAGTGTAAAGATTAAAGTTGACATTGTGAAAAAGATAGCTGATATGGAAGCCTGGAAGTCATCTGAATATTGGAAAGCAGTTGCCTGTATATCATAATGCTTCACACTTGTTATCAAAATAATGATACCATGACTACTATTCAATGCTCTGTGAATACTATGAAAGCTATAAGACATAACATGGATAGCTGCAGGTGAAAACTATAAAGCTATGGTCTTTGGGTGTGACTCCAGTGAAGGTGATGTTATGCCACCTCACATCTTTGCACAGGGCCTTAGGCTCAGCTCAGACAGTTATGTGAAGCTGCTGGAGACTGGTTAAACCTTGGATGGAAGGCCATACTTGTGGTAGCAAAATTTGGTTCCTTACCATATCTCTGGAAATAGTTTAAAAGTGGTTGTTGAAGAATTCCTATGACTTCACCAGTATCAAGTTTCTGGTCTCCTAATTTGCCCAATAGTAATCACATCGATTACTATATGTGAGATGGGGCTGAGAAAGACACCAACTGCGCTTCTTGCAGCACTAAGGCCAAGCTGGTGGCCAAGATCAAGGCAGTGTTTGAAAAATCTTCCTAGGGATACAATGAGGGATGTATGTGACAGTTTCCAGAGCTGTTTTGAGACTATGGAGGAAGATGACAGTGGTTACTTTGAATAACCTGTTATCTTCCAACTATAATCTAACTGATGTTTTTTGATTTTTAAAAATACTTTTATTGTTGGTTGAGATATTGTGTTTTATTTATGTACTGTCAAATTTAGCCCAAACATCCTGTGTGTGTGTTTGTGTGTGTGTGTGTGTGTGTGTGCGTGCGTGCGTGCATGCGTACATGCGTGTGTGTGTGTATGTACATATGTGTGTGTGATGGTGTCCAACACTTCTTCCATTGCACCAATGTACAGGTTTTCTTAATCACAATATGTCTCCAATATATGTAGCCCTTAATCATCTATTTTTGTTAGTTTTCCCTACTTCAATCTATGCTTTTCTAGGCCCCTCTTTTTGACAAGTTTCACCCTCTTTGAATGCTCTGCAGTGCTGTTTACAGCTGCATCCTAGGAAGATTACAGCTGTCTACTGAGTCCATGACTGAGATTGTACTGCCACCTGGACTATCAAAGGAAGCTGGGGCATGTTTTTATGCACAGTCACAGTATTGAAAGAGTGTATATGGAAAACTAGAATGAAAGGAATCATGATGGGAATTTTCATCTCCAGCCCTGGTTTGCTATATTACTTCAGGTATGATCTGAAGAGCAAGATGGGGCTGAAGAGGAGACACCTGTTGTGAAGTATATTCTGGAAAAGATGGAAGGATGTGGCAAGGAAGTTGGGTGTGAATGACCCTACTTAATCTCATCCATGGTAAAAAAAAGTATGGTATAGCCGTTGGGCTTCATGGCCAAGTGTAAACATGTAAAACTTGTAAATTTTTAAAATATAATATTCATCATTATATTTTTAAAACCACTTTAAAAAACAAACTCATAAATACACTATTTGTTTTTAATGTCCTGCGTTGTCCCATCTGTGTGTGATATATAATTATCGTTATAAAGAATCATCGCTTAGGTAAATTTCATTAAGACCCAAGAAGCTTGAAACATCAATGTCTGAGATTCCTAATAGATAGTGACACTGAATGAATTGGGTGTTTTCACACCTTTTTACCATAAGAGTGATATATTCTCCATGGTAACTGCAGTGTATTTAACTTTTAGCAGTTGAAATATGTCACAAACATATTTCAACTAGCCTAAATTTTGCTTATATTCTTTTATTCTTTTATATGTTTCAGTCCTAAGGCTGTGGTCATGTTGGGCTTTTGAATACAGTATAACTGTAAAAACAGCAGAAAGATTGGGTATTTTACCCATTATAAGATGGAAGATAGTTGCCAGCAAATGGCTATAGGACTTGAACCTGTGAGACATATATTAGTGACTTTCATAACCTGGTCAATCAACTCTTAATGTCTCTAATTTTCTCTTTTTCTAAAGCTTCTCTTTACTTTTGTTGCAGCTAACAATGATACAACTGCACCCGTACTACATGGTTAAATATACATGACCTAACCTGCTAGGCATTTCCAGCATCTCAGCAATGGTATCTGATGGACTTGGTGCTTTTGTGGCTTCATTTTCTTAATCAATTTATCTACTCTACTGCTATCAATTTAGAAGATTGATCCCTGTGCTGGATCTATAGACACACATACATGGACGGACACATACACACACATGGATGGATGGACACACACACACACACACACACACACACACACACACATACACACACATACACACCTACTTTCTCTCTGACACGCACATACATACACACACATACCTTTAAATTCCCAAGATTCAACTACAGATGTTGACAGTGTCACTTTTCTGTAGAGGACATAACATATGCAATCAGCAGCTGCTCAAACATTGCTATTAAGGTACTACAGCTACCTCATTACAACATGTTCTTATGGAAACAATACACAATGTCATCCCCAGGAAAGCCAGTTCTGAGATAAATATAAATGATACTTCAGCTATTGAATATATGTCAATACAAGGAATATTGGTAGAGAATTCCCATCAAAACTCCCACCAAGTGCAAACTTAACTGATATAGTTATTTAGGATAGAAAACGAAAGTCAGCAGATGTGAATATTTCTTCCAAAGCTTATGAGAAGGAGACTGTTTATGGATAACTGCTTTGAAACTGGAAACTTCTCCACCTCATCATCATCATCATCATTTATTGTCCGCTTTCCATGCTGGCATAGGTTGGACAGCTTGACTGAGGACTGGCAAACCAGGAGGCTGCACCAGGCTCCAATCTGATCAGGCAAGGTTTCTACAGCTGGATGCCCTTCCTAATGCCAACTACTCTGAGAGTGTAGTGGGTGCTTTTTACATGCCATCAACACAGGGGCCAGTCAGGTGGCACTGGCACCAACCATACTCGAATGTTGCTTTTTACTTGCTACCAGCATGGGAGCCAGTCAGGTGGCACTAGCAAGGACCACGCTTGAATGGTGCTTGTTTGTGCTACCAGCATGGGACCAGTCAGGTGGCACTGGCATTGACCACGTTCATATGGTGCATTTTATGTGCCACTGGCTCAGGAGCCAGTCCGGTGGGATTGGCATTGACCATGCTCAAATGGTGCTTTTTACATGTCACCAGCATAGGTGCCAGTCAGGCGGTACTGGCACCGGCCACGACAATGATTTCACTTGACTCAGCAGGTCTTCTCAAACACAGTGTATTGCCCAATGATTAAAGGTACTCTTAAATGAACAGGTTATGCAACACTAGCATAGGCATATCTCCAAAGGTCTTGGTTGTTGTTTATAAATTCACATTTATACCAGTAATCACAGTGCAACAGTGATTACTGGTATAAATATTGCAAATGATCAAACAACAACCTTAAAAAGCTAGCACTTTGGGTTCAGGAAGATACTGGTTAACATATATCTCACAGATATAAGCCATAAGTGAAACAATAAAACTATGCAAAACTTTCCTAACGTTCAATATGTCACAGTTATCATTGCACATATTCAAATTCCATTGATGGAGCTTTTAATTCTTTATTGAAAGAACATTTCACTCTTTCTAGGTAGAATTCTTATAAATAAAAAGAGAGAATGCATGCACATGCACATATATATATATACACAAACACATGCACACATACATACATATATATATAAATACACATACCTACATACATGTATATATGCAAGAGCATGCATATATTCAAGGGTGCGTGCATACATAATGATTGCCTCGTCTTGTCAGATG
Organism: Octopus bimaculoides; assembly: GCF_001194135.2. Lineage (NCBI taxonomy): Eukaryota > Metazoa > Mollusca > Cephalopoda > Octopoda > Octopodidae > Octopus > Octopus bimaculoides. The sequence continues at coordinate 149,416,052 of NC_068982.1, read as the reverse complement.
AAAGCTGTCTCACATTCAAATGGTAGTGAGACATCTGTATGTCATTGGATGTAAATGACAACAGCTTGTACAACACTTTTGTTACTCTCTCAGTCTCCATTGTAGATTCCAGTATAAGCATTGCAAGATGACTGCTATTATTTTGACTGCATATTTTATGTCAGAGTGTCTTTCTCTTAGAAGAGTTACCTTCTCCACAGCTTTGTCAAAAATAAGAGGAGCCTCCCTACCTATTGGAAATTTGTTTAACTCATTGATGGAACCCGGACATGTACTACCATTCCAGGTTAGAATGGACCTTGGAGTAATGATAATTAAGAGGTGACTCCATGTTCCTCAAAACTCTAGAATTCCTGAACTGGAGCCTCACCACTGGATGCAGTTTATTGTCATACTCAAGACTTACTACACAAACATCAGCACAAGAAATACTGGTTGAACATTACCATCAATACATCTGTCAAGTGTAAGCATAATAGGCCAGATATTGTTGTTTAACACAGACAAGAAAAAGTGTGTATTGTCATAGAGTTCAGCTGTCCTGCTGATGTGAAAATCTCTTTGAAAATCAAAGAGAAAGAGGTTAGCTATGGACAATTGCTTCAAAACCTCTAGCTTCTATATCCAGATTACAAACTTACATTTATGCCAACAATAATTAGTACACTTAGGTGGCGAGCTGGCAGAAACGTTAGCACACTGGGCGAAACAGTTAGCGGTATTTCATCTGTCTTATGTTCTGAGTTCAAATTCCGCTGAGGTCGACTTTGCCTTTCATCCTTTCAGGGTTGATAAATTAAGTACTAGTTGTGTACTGGGGTTGATCTAATTGACTGGACTCCTCCCCCAAAATTTCGGGCCTTGTGCCTAGAGTAGAAAAGAATAATTAGTACACTTGTATTGTGAGTAAATAGCTGTCAGTCTGGTTAAGCTTGGATTTTCAGAAAAAGAAATCAACTAACTCACACATTACAAATACAATCTGTAAATGGAAGAGTAAAAACATGCAAGACTTTTCTTAAGTTTAAAATGTGACATTCTTTTTGTTATCTACATTCCAAGGATGGAGCTTTGTATCTTTGTTAGAAATCAGCTCCTTCCTCAGAGGAATATTTTAGATAATTAAAAACAGAAGAGAACATGCATATGCACAATGGGCCTCATCACAGCCTGGATCTATTAAACTCTATTTACAAGGCATTGTTCGATCTCAAGCAACTGTAAACGACATTTGCTTGCCTAAACTACTCTCTGAGCAGCCACTTGGTTTCAAACATTCAAACAATCATTCACTCATTAAACCAATCAAGATATGTTTGTCCTTGCATTAAAGTAAGGGATAAATTCACAATAAACTGAGAGTGTGACTGTTGTTCTTGCTGCTGATGATTAACTACAGGTCAACCCTGATTAAAATTTCTTGCCATAGTCATTCTCCTTATTTTCAAACTTCATTATATGTCTTGAACAAATTACTGATATATCCCTCCATTTTGAAGACTTTAAAATGTGATTTGAGGGAGACTTGACTGCTGTTTCTCACAGGCTGGGTGTTTGTATAAGAGTTCTCTTGCTAGTTTAGTTTTCCTTCCTGGTTGAATTCATTTCACTTTACTTTGTGTTGCTAATGATTTTGAGAAAGGCATTATGATTAATAACCTTACAACTTTGCTGCTCTCATGGACTTTGTACCTCAACAAAGTGAAACTAACATTTATTTAACATGTGAATACTTCAGTGCAGGTATTGAAAATCTGTCACACTTTGGCTGGATGCAGTTCTTTACGATTTCTTTCTGAATGAAAGATATGTCATAACTATATAAACATAAAAACTTTTTCTTTAAAATTTGAAATATAATCTTTAAGTCAGGTTCTGTCAATTTGAACAGTTTCTTTTCTTCTTCTTTTTTCCCTCATGTTTTCTCTGACTCGAATCATTATGATTTGTTTATATACAAGGTCCATTTCAAAAGTTTTCAAACTTTTTCAGCAGAGACATTCATTAATTTCAAACAAATACAAAATTCTAATCTCCTCTGACTTCAATGCACTTGTCACACTCCAGGCATTTCCTGGAGGCCCTATAGAAGTCCTCCAAAGTCCAAGACTCTTGTGACAGTCTCCTTCATCTTTAAAATGATTGCCCCTGACATGCTTCAACTTAGGGAACAACCAAAAGCCACAGAGAGCAAAGTCTGGACTGTACGGAGGATGAGGGACAGTTATAATGCCCATCTCTGTCAAGTATTTAGTTTACCAGGGTGCTCGTTACTGAGTACCTTGGGAACAAACTTAGCATAAATTTTACATATGCTCAGATCTTCCTGAATTATTCTGTTTAAATTTGCGTCACCAACACCAAACTGTATGCTTATTGTTTTTATAGACACACAACGGTCTTCATCCAGAAAATTGTGTATTTTCACATCCAGCTCCGATGTCCTGACACCCCTCTTCCTTCCACACATTTTATTGTCTCTCACTCCCTCTTTACAGTCCTTGAACTTCTTGTACCAATGGAAAAGTTGATGCATTATCAGTCTGGAGCATTTCATAAGTTTCTGCAGCATTTTTTCCTAGTTTAACAAAACTTTATTGCATAACAAGCTTCCAAACTATCTTCATGTCTTCACTGCATTCTGCAAACTAGTCAGCTGTGACAAGCAGTGTTTAGTAGGATGTGTTCAAAGTGATGCTACAGCTGTCTCCTTCAATCTGGAATAGCAGAAGTTGGCAGGTCAGCTTATTACTTGTACAGGAATGGAATATTAGAATTACAACAATCTGGGACAGTTATAAATGCCTCTCTTAATAAATCTCAAAACCTCTAGCATGTGCTATGTATGGGGTACACTATATTGCATTTGATTTGTTAAATTATTCATTTAGTGGTGTAATGCAATTTATGATCTGTAGCATTTGGTAAGGCCTGCTGTTAGAAAAATGCTGGTCAAGTCTGCTATAGATCAAATGTTAAGTTAGTAACAAGCATGAACTGCCAAACCATTTCACTTCCCAGTTAAAGGCAACTATTATTGTCATTCAGAAAAGTATTAATGTCAAACCCTTCTATTTTCCCCTTCCCTCTTAAAACACAGATCTTTTGTACTTTTGTTAAAAAGAAAATGCTATTTATTTATTTCAAATGTGTTTCTCGAGCAACATCAGTTGATAAAGCTCATCAATGTTCAATCAGCTGCATTAATTTCAAAAGAGTTTCTTACTAACCTATTTGAGCTTAGTTCTATAGGTCAATGAAGAACTTGGTCATTATTATACATGCAGAACTGCTGTCGAGTCAACTAGCTTTAAACATCTTGTATATAGACACAATACAACACTAGTGATGAAGTGTGAACAGTTGACCTTTTGAATGCTAGGCTGATGCACAAATATATCAACCAGTTGTGACTTGTCTTTAAATGATGTATATATGTGTTGCTCTGTGATAATATTGACAAGTACATTAGTCTAACCATTGTTCATTAACATTTGCATGATTATAACAATTTCTGAGAAATGTATTCTTTACTCTGATCATTTTCCAATATCAAAGAATAAACAAAAACAAACCATTATTGCCATTACAAACTAGTGCTGTACAATAGAAATACTAAATGTTTTCACAAACCATACTAGCGTATAAAGGCAGTGTGTAATTCTAGATTTAATAGCTTTAGGTACATGAAAAATGAGTCTCCCATGGATAGGACTATCAGAAGTAAAATTATAGCAATAATTTGATACTTCCCTTTCCCCCACCACTCAACGAACTGAGGGCATGGCATGTGGAATTAAGTATTCTTCTCATAAACACAACAAGACTCACCAGTGCGCAACACATATGAATTCATAATCCACTGTTTAAGCTATTGCTTCAATATTTATTCCCTCACACATTTCGTTCTTCTACATTATGACAATAACAAGGATAATAAATGTATGAGTGTGTCTGTGTGTGTGTGTGTGTGTATGTGTTTATACAACGCACTCCCCCAAGTATTAAAAACTTTATTTTGTATCTATAAGCCTCATTCTTACAAACTCATATACAGAAGTACAAACACACACACACACACACATGTACACACACACAAACACACACACACATGCACACACACACACATGCACACACACACACATGCACACACACACACATGCACACACACACACATGCACACACACACATACACACACAAGGCCAGAAAGTTTTGTGGGGAGGGGTTAAGCTGGTTATGTTAACTGCTGTGTGGTTAAGAAGTTTCTTTCACAATCACATGGTTACAGGTTCAATCTCACAGCATGGCATTTGGGCAAGTGCCTTCTACTCTGGCCTTGAATTGTCTAATACTTTGCGAATGAAATTTAGTCAAGAGAAACCACATGGAAACCTGAAATAACACACACACACATACACACACACACACACACACACACACACACATGCATACACATACACACACACACACACATATGAATGCGTGTGTGTGTACACACATGCATATGTCTACATAGGTAGATACAAGCATGTATATCTGTGTGTTTTGTCTTTAAATGTCAGCACATTGATACCACTTAGAAAGAGTTGTGATGTTTGTTTATCTGCTACATAAGTTATATTTTTATAGATTAGAAGTTTGGCATACTTAGTCCAGCAGATTAAAGTACATCACTTAAAAAACAAGTCCAGATTGGCATAAATACATACATACATACATACATACATATATAAAATTAGCATTAAGCATAAGGGCGTTCATACACCATACCCATTAGAAATAGGAGTTGGGGTTTTAACTCCTATTTCTAACAAGTATGGTGCATGAATGCCCTTATGCTTAATGCTAATTTAAAATTTTATAGCTATCTAATGCTATTTAATACCTGTTAACCACGTATATTATTGTTGCTGGTATTATTGATTACTTATATTTGCCATAGATAATATTAGCAATAACAATATATTTATGAATATTCAAATTTGAATATTCTACTGTTTATATATATATATATATATATATATATATATATATGTATGTATGTATGTACATATATCATCATCATCATCGTCATCGCTTAATGTCCGCTTTCCATGCTAGCATGGGTTGGACGATTTGACTGAGGACTGGTGGACCAGGAGGCGACACCAGGCTCCAATCTGAGTTGGCAGAGTTTCTACAGCTGGATGCCCTTCCTAACGCCAACCACTCAGAGAGTGTAGTGGGTGCT
>NC_068982.1:149406717-149409831 GCF_001194135.2 Octopus bimaculoides | reverse complement strand
TCTGTAAGTATCATCAGTGATAACTGCTCACACTGCACATGTTTGGCTAATTCTGCCTGTCAGCAAATATGTATTTACCATAAAAATTTATGGATGATTTAGCAGAACGTTAATGTGTATACTAAAAATTAATATAAACAGCCAGGTGCAATGTGATATCATAAAAGAAAAATTCAGTCGTCACTAAGTATGACTGAGAGTGCCGAAGCACCTACATTGCTAAAAATAAGAGGTAATCAATTTACCCACTCTTCAAAACTGCTGGCCTTGTGCCAAAATTTGAAATCATTATCAAAAAAAAAAAAAAGGCTAGATATAAGCAAGAAGACTTTCGTCTTGTTCAGTAGTGCATCCATTTGTCACAAACATGACCTCCACAGATATATAAAAATATAGGCATATAAATGACTTCTATGAGTTTTTCCTCACTGAATAATGCAAAGCAGTTCCAGGATATTATATTGGTAAAAACTTATGAGTAGAATATAAATTTCTGGTTGAGAATATCACCTGGAGACAAATATTGCTCTTTTTATAAGAATTTTATTTCTATACCCATAATTGGTATGCATATTGCATGTGAGAAAGAACAAGTGCGTAACCAACTTAAATTATAGCTTTTACAGGATAATATTTTGCAAGAGGCCATTTTGTACTCTTAAAATTTAAAGATGTGGCATTAATAGGTTTATTTTAGGATAGATTTCCATTACTGTAGCATTTAAAAAATGATAATGCATTGAAATCTATTGCAACAATGGAAGTCACAGCACGAACATTCACACTATGAAATTTTCTGTTAATCCTACAAACACTTTTCAATATTAAAATTTTTTTTCTAGTCTCTATCATCATCATCGTCATCATCATCATTTAATGTCCATTAAATGATGATGATGATGGGTTGGACAAACATCATCATCGTTAATGGGTTGGACAAACAGCAATTGCATATTAGAAAATCTCTCTAGCTAACCGAAGCCTTGTGAGTGGACTTGATAAACAGAAAGTGAAAGAATCCTGTCGTATATATATATACATAGAAGTTAAATTAAAAATTAAGCTTTAGAAAGGAGACTTTAAAATGCCTTGTTTTGGGTAAGTCCCAGAGCACGTTTACCACTTATGGCAACCAGGCATCATCTGTGTTACTGCACTTTTGTTGCTGGATCTATGTAAGGAATTCCTAGGTGCATGTTGGGTATATTTTAAATCATTGATGCAAAAGACGGAGTGTAACTAGAAGTTTTATTTAGCACAACAAACGTTTTGGCTTCCTTCTGCACTGCTCACCAGTGGGTGTGGAACGATATAATGATATCAGATGTGTTTCACACTATAATATCAGATGCGTTGCACAGTGTAATGACATCAGATGCATTGCTTCCTGCACTGTGTGATGCATCTGATGTCATACATGTATATGTGCGTGTGTATATGTGTGTGTATATATATATATATATATATATATATATATATATATATATTTGTGTATGTGTGTATATGTGTGTGTGTGTGTGTGTGTGTGTGTGTATGTGTGTGTGTGTGTGTATGTGTGTGTGTGTGTGTGAGTGTCTTTGTGTCTATGTTTCTCTCCTACCAGCACTTGATAACCGGTGTTGGTGTATTTACATCCCTGTAACTTGGTAGTTCAGCAAAAAAAGACTGATAGGATTAGTACCAGGCTTAGAAACATACGTATTGGGATTGACTTTTTTCAACAAAAACAAAAAAAAATCCTTCAAGGCAGTGCTCTAGCATGGCCACAGTCAATTGACTGAAACAAGTAAATGATAAAAGATGTAAGAACAGGCTGTGTGGTGAAATAGCTTGATTCATAACCACATGATTTGGAGTTCAGTTCCACTGTAGGGCACTTTTGGCTAGTGCCTCCTTGGGATGACTGTTTCTTCATTAGTGAAATTTGATTGTGATAGAAACTATACAGAAGCCTGTCATGTGTTGTCAAATGTTGTCGTTATTACTGTCTTTGTCAGTATCTTTATTGTAATGTACTTTTCGGTGTGCCGGGCACTTTGCCACTATCTCTATCCTGCTGTCTTCCACTTTCTCTTTCTCCTTCTCCTGCATTTCCCTCAGGTTGGGTAACCATGTATCTCCTTTGCGGAAGCACACCTGTTTCTGTCCTCATTCCTGATCTATGCTCACTCATACATACAGACACAATACATGTATTCACCTATACATACATAGCCCTATACCAACACATACTTACACACACACACACACACAGAAATAGGGTTACAATCGTATGTACTTATATGTGTGCACACACACATACATAGATACACACATACATGTATACATGCATATATACATCCGCACATGCAGCATACATGAATATATTCATACATACATACATACACCCAAAAGTATTTGCAAGAACCTACCTGGAAAAGGTAAATCGCATACTAGTTAGGGTGGGAAGAACCAGAGCATAATGCACAATTGTTGGGTTAAGGCAAACATTATATGGTGACCATGTACAGGAAGGTATTGATAATAGGAAATTGTTATTATGATATGAATAAGGAGGGGTGCTAGTGCTAGTGGAGGGGGGGGGGGTTAAATAACTAGTACTAATGGTATGTAATAAAAGTGTGCTTAGTCTTGTGAAGGCAGGAAATATTTCTCTCCTTAAGAGAATTAACAAGTGAAAGGTTGGTTTTAACCATGAAGAAAATTTCATTTACATATTACATGCATTTCCTCTTCTTTGTACTACACGCTGGTGCTGTGGTTAAAATCTTCCAATGTAGGATATACTCAATACCCTTATCCTTAAGTTCCCATATGTAGTCGCCCAATCCCGTTGAATTTCTCCTTATGAACCTTTAGAAATCTGGAATGTCTACCAGATGATGTATGTCCTTTTGTATCCTCTCTAATTTCTTATTTGCTGTATAAATTAAGGGTAAACCACTTTTTACCCCCACCCATATATGACACTCAATTGTGAGATTGCCATGCAATAACCAGCATTTTGGTACACTACCAGCAGTTAATTGGATAGGTACATAGGTACTATCCCTTAGTTGGTTGGTTTCCCAGCCTGTAACTCTCACAGATATATATATATATATATATATATAT
>NC_068982.1:149404422-149405895 GCF_001194135.2 Octopus bimaculoides | reverse complement strand
ATATATATATATATATATATATATATATATGCATCAGAATGATGCATTAATTGAGTACAGACCATAATATAAAATTAAATAAATGATAAAAGAATAGGAAATTATGCAATGAACTTCATTGGGTTACGGCTGTTTCTGCTATAAGATGCAGTGTGCTCCAAGACGAGGTACTTGTGCATCACCGTATAACTTCCTCAGAGCAGACAGAACAGCTGATATTCCAGTAGCACAGTAACACGCAAAGTGTTAACACAAATAAATGCCAAATCAATTTGTTATCACCGCCATGGTTTAGAGACCATTTCAGCTGGTGCTTCTGTTACATTTGTCCCCTTGATTTGAGAAATGATGGAAAAACTGGATAATTGTATGGAATATTAATAGTAACAATAACATTAACAGCAATTATAGTTGCAGTAAAGGGAAGATTAAAATGATGTAAAAACAACAATAATGACATTAACAACAGCTACAATGACAGCAACATGACTACCAGAAACGATGACAACATAATTTGTTATAATAGTTGTACTGATATCACTAATGCCAAAAATAAGGAAGAGAAACAGTTTGATAGTAGAAAGAGCTCACTCCTTTAGTTCATAAAATTGTGGCTGGAGATGGATTAAGGTTTGTCGTTCCAAAATGTTGGAAGAAGATAAACATGGAAAGAAAAGAAAAGTCTTGATGTCAAACTGTCAAAGAAAATTGGAAAATTCACAATGACCAGTGTCTTTATCTTTTATCTATTACTTGTTTCAGTAATTAGAGTGTGGCCATGCTGGGGCACTGTCTTGAAGAATTTTTATTTTTAGTTGAATGAATCAACTCCAGTACGTATGTTTTTATTTTCTAAAGCCTGGCACTTATTCTATCAGTCTCTTTTGCCGAACTGTTCAGTTATGGGGATGCAAGCACACCAACACCAGTTGTTAAGCAGAGTTGGAGGGACAAACACAGACACAAAGACACACACACATAGATACATATACAAATGTATATATACACATATGTATGTATATAAATATATATATATCGTCATATACATAGCAAACATCATCATCACCATCATCATCATCATCATCATCATCATCATCATCATCAAATGTCCGTTTTCCATGGTAGCATGGGTGGGACGGCACCACAAGAGCTGGCCAGGCCGAAGCCTGCACCAGACTTCTGTGACTGTTTTGACAGGATTTTTACAGCTGGATGCCCTTCCTAACACCAACCACTCAGCAGAGTGGACTTAGTGCTTTTTATGTGGCACAAGCACAGGCGAGGTCAGTTTTGCCAAGATTTTTACAATTGGATGCCCTTCCAAACACTAACCACTTCTTTCAGTTGCCATCTACCAAATCCACATTCGATGAAGAGCGATTAAACCAACTTTTGCTCGAAAATTCTCGTCAAACGACAAGGGAACTGGCAGAGAAAATGGAATGCTCCCATACTGCTATCTTCACTCGATGG
>NC_068982.1:149402670-149403919 GCF_001194135.2 Octopus bimaculoides | reverse complement strand
ACGACTCAACACGGCTATTCAAGAGAAAAGATCTAATCGGCAGTATGGAGTTCTTCTGCTGCACAACAGCGCCCGCCCTCATATCGCCAATATGACCAAGGAAGTCATTCAAACGCATGGCTGAGAAGTGCTGTCACACCCGCTGTACTATCCTGATTTGGCACGAATGGATTTCCACCTCTTTAGATCTCTTTCAAATGCTATGCACGGAGTTTCATTCAATACTGATGCAGAATTGAGAGCTTGGTTGGATCAGTTTTTCAAGTTGAAATCGGCTGATTTCTACCAACGAGGTATTGAAAATCTTGGTGAACGTTGGGAAGAAGTTGTAAACAACAAGGGTGAACGCATGATTGATTAATTAGTTGTTATTTTTTATTAAACCTTTTAAAAAATTTTAATTAAAAAAAACGGCAGGAACTTAGTTGCCAACTCAATATATGATGGGCTTCTTCCAGTTTCTGTCTACCCACTCACAAAGCTTTGGTCAGCCTGAAGCTATAGTTGAAGACACTTGTCCAAGGTGTCACACAGTGAGAGTGAACCCAGAACCATGTGGTTGGGAAGCAAGCTTCTTATCAGACAGCCATGCCTGTGCCTATTACACACACACACACAAAGGTAGTTCAATCAGTCTGTGGAGACCATATGTAATGTAAAGAAAGTGATGCTGGGAAAGGAAAGTATAACTAAGTTAACCCATATATACACCTTGTTGCGTTTTCGCAATGCAAAACCTCCTCTTACTTGTTTGGACATGAACTCACCGGGAAGCATCTGACTGAGTATACAAAATATTGAGTAGGTAATTGACACCCATAGCTACCAGTTGCATACTGTCCTTCTCTTCCAGATTTTGAAAGCTTACCATAATGTTTAATTTAAATACAGAGAAATTTTAAGACTTCATTTTTTTATGATGATGTTTTTTTGTGTTTTTTGTGTTTTTTTACATGGACAAATTTACATACTTTGAGTCCAATTACAGAGCAAATATCAGGTGAGATAATGGTCCAAAAAATAACATGGAACAGATCCCTTGATAACAAATGAAGCTTCCATAGCTATTCTAATTAATTAATTTTTTTTTGTGGAATTCTATATAAAGTTGTAGTGCTGTCATTTAGTGCTTTCTCTATCTAGTTCATGAATATATGGTTATTGGCATCTTGTTTGTCTTGCAGACTATGCAGAGAGCCTGTGGAATATATGTGCACATGTATGTATGTGTCCATGTGTGTATGTGTGT
>NC_068982.1:149397486-149402593 GCF_001194135.2 Octopus bimaculoides | reverse complement strand
CTTTTCAGCATTTATGTCCATAAAAGGAAGGTAAATCTGTCTGAAGAGACAAAACTCAATCAACTTAGCCATTTGATAAAAGATTTATAAATTAAATATCAGACTAAGTAATACTGGCCAGGGGTTGATTTAATTCACTAAAATCATTTAAGTGGTTGCCCTGCATGACTGCTGTCCAATGAAAGAAATTAGTAAAATAATTCATACAAACACATATATACATAAACATATGGGCACGTACCTATGTGTGTGTGTGTGTGTATGAATGTGTGTGTGTGTGTGTGAGTATGTATGTGTGTATGTATATATATGTATATATATGTATATAGTATATATGTATATAATGTATATATATATATATAATATTTGTATTTGCTTTCTTAAAAGTTCTGTATATTGCATGTATTGTTGATTATCTAAAAAGAGAAAAAAAAAGATATACAAGCTATTAAAACTTAGTGCATACTATGTAAGAGGATTATGGTAACACTGAGCTATTTTAATTTTTTTATTTATGCACCCTTTTAAAGCCTAGCCAGGCTCATGGGCCCGGTTTCCTGGTTTCTATGGTGTATGTGTTCCCCCCAGCTGGATGGGACGCCAGTCCATCGCAGCGTTACTCAAGAAACGGGAAGAAAGAGCGAGAGAAAGTTGGGGCAAAAGAGTACAACAGGGGTCGCCACTACCCCCTGCCGGAGCCTCGTGAAGCATTAGGTGTTTTTGCTCAATAAACACATGCAATGCTCGGTCTGGAAATCGAAACTGCGATTCTCCGACTGCAAGTCCGCTGCCCTAACCACTGGGCCATTGCTTCTCCATACACTGTACTATTGCAAATCTTAAATGACCATAATTGATATTTAATATTTATAGTGCAATTGAAGTAAATTTGTTTTCCTTAAGATAGTCAATCCTATCACAGTCCTCTAATGTGTATTTGCTATTATAATCATTTTTTAAAAAACATTTCTAAATGTAGTAACAAATTACCTGAAGATAATTGCTGAATGAATGAATAAGTGAAACATAGTGCAGCTAGCAACTTGTAAGCTAATGTTAAACTAGATTGCTTTTACCTTTAGGTTATTTTTCTTTTTGTTTTCTAAATTATTTAAAACTAATTCTTTATAAATTTGGAATGGAAAAAGACATCACAGTTTGGAGTGGAGAGTAGTCAATTAAAATGATTACTTTATACGATCTGTGTTGGATGAAATATATTTTTAAAATCATCAATATGGCTGAAGTTGTTTTGGCATCATTCAGTAAGATCTTTATTAGTCACTCTCTGGCTATTTATTTACTGCTATATATGGCTGTGGCACATCCACTTTTACAGTTTGCATCTCCTGTCTGGAACTCCTATCTGGCTAAGAATATTGATCTACTGGAAGCTGTCTAGAGACAGGCAACCAAACAAATACCCTCCATCAGTCACCATATCTTGAATGTCTTGCTTCTCAGGGCATTGACACACTAAGCTTTCGGTGTCTGGCAACTGCCCAGAGCCTCCAAGAGATATTTAACAAGGCAAAACAAGACTGTTTTTTTGGCCTGGCGCTAGGGTGTTCTCTCAAAACATAATGGCACTATGAGCTTTTCTTCTAGGAAGGGCCTAAAAGATATTTGTGGATTTCTCCATGACTCCCAGGGCCCTGAAATAATATACAAGATGGACCTACCTAGCTCTTATAGGCCTCAATCATGATGATCATGTCTTTTTATAGATGTCTAAGATTACTTCTCTTGATGTATACTTACTTTTTAATGACAATAAGGTGTGATTTGTGAGAAGTGTTACATATAACATCCTCCACAACTTTCAGAACATGCATTGAAGATTTAGTCAATAAAGGGAGACAATACTACATATTTTGACAGATGTGCAGTATGGAATGCACACACCCCATTATTCCCACTTTTTACTGTGTGTTCAGTGATCTCAGTGGAGGAAGGGAAAAGCAGACTTGGTCAGAGTATGACTATTGCTGCTCCTTGCATTCTAGTACAATATTTGGAGTTAGTAAGGTTATTAATGAAGTGATTTTCATTTATTGACAGGTACTGTCTGGATCCAACCTTGTAGCTGCAACAAACTGTTACCTCTTGCATGTTGAGGTAAATTTAAAAAAAGAAAATTAATTCTTTCGTTTCATTGAGTAAGATGTCTTTGAGTGTGGTCTATTCACAACCTGTTATGATGTATAGTGCTTGCTTTGGTGATCTTTGCTGGTTATTGTAGGAAGACTTAGGTTTCAGGAAGGGTTCACATTATCCACGAGAGACATAATGTATTGCTTGTACACCATCGGAAGCTTTTATTTCTGTTACACCAATGTGGTACCTGTGATTGCTGTAACTATTTTTGCACAGTGTTTTTCCTTCCTTAATTTGTCTTCTGTATATGTTGCAAATGTTGTAGAATTGTTTTATGCAGGAAGGTGGTGCGCTGGCAGCATGGTTAGCACTCCGGGCAAAATGCTTAGTGGTATTTCATCTGTCTTTACGTTCTGAGTTTAAATTTTGCCGAGGTCGACTTTGCCTTTCATCCTTTTGGGGTTGATAAATTAAGTACCAGTTGTGTACTGGGGTAGATCTAATCGACTGGCCCTATCCCCCAAAATTTTGGGCCTTGGGCCTAGAACAGAAAAGAATTGTTTTATGCATCTTTCATTTTGTTTTCTGTATGTGTGTGTGCATGCATGTGTGCTATGATTTAAGTAGGGTTGAAATAGTGGTGAAGCAATGTCTAATGACTAAAGAATGGTGTGAGGATGTGAGTTTGATGTTATCTACATATGTTTTCTGGACGTGTGGGAAAGTAAGGTCAATTTAGATCAAAAGGATTGGCCAAGAGAACAGATGGATTCTATTTGAGAAATTATGAGGGAACCTAGAAATAAATGCCAAATCTCCAACAAATATTTAAAAAGGAGAGTACAGAAATAGGTTGGTGATGTTGTAGAGAAACACTGGAGAAGGGGCTTTGCATTGTAGGTCTGGGAGATGGGGGTGGGTGGGAGTCAAACATTATAGGGTTAGCCTAATGTACTGAATACCCTGGTTGGTTTTGATAATGCTTCACAAGGATGAAGCCTCTTAAGGAGGCTTTATAGAAATTTTGTTGCCCATTCCAGGGATCAGACATATACAACTAACCAACTTAGAAACCAATGAACTGCTGTGCCATGTGTGCAGTTACAGTTTTTGTGTAGTTTGAACAAAATAAAATTCATTTTGGCTATTTTTAGTTTAATCCTCTAACCCTTTAGAATTTAAAGTGACTGTATCCAGCTCAAATATACTACCGGTTTTATGTTCAAATTGGTCAGATTTGGCCTCTCACGCTTACCCTGCAATGTCATTCAATTACATCTTTGAAATTTCGAAGCTACAAGCTTATACATGATTAATTTTTTAAAAAATTGAATAAATAAGCATTACTTTTGACAGAGTAATCTGAATGCTAAAGTGTTAAGAACTGGATGGTTTGAGACAATAATCAGAAAGATATCATTCAAGTTGGGTGTAAATATACGAATTTAAACAAATATCAATAATGCAAAAACCAATTCATGTTCTTTTGCTTGAGGTAGTTTTTCAAAATTCAATAATAACCAAACAGTACTGGAATATTAAACTAGCAACAATGACTTCAATTTGAAAGCCTCAAATAACCTTAAAAAAATTGAGAGAAAATTCTCACATCTGAAGATAAATGAAATATCTAAAATAATAACCTAGACTATTAGTTTTGGTGACACTTCATATAGACACAGTCTCCTCAATAATTTTAAGAGAATTTTTGCTTTTGTTTCCAGCTTTGGGATTGAAAATGTACAAGTGATGCTCTTAAAGGTCAAAAGATTACTCTGTCACATTGGCAGTTATTGTATCCAGTAATCTGAAGTGAAGTAAATTTTGTTTTGGCTATTTTTGGTATAATTCTCTAAGGAATGAATATCCTGAAGGCATTTAACACTAATTAGAAAAGTATCTCATTAGAGGAATATAAATGTTGGAATTTGAATAAATATCAGTGATGTGCAAAGAAGTTTATTACAGAATTAAATATATATATATATATATAAATTGAAAGATTTTATTTCTAATTATGTTAGAACTGAATAGTTGAAAGTCATAAGAGTTTATAAACTTTCATACTTTTGATTATCTCCAAAATGATTGTTGTAGTTGTAGACGTTGTTGTTGAACCTTTAATCAATATTAATCAAGTAGATATGTGAGCAAAGGTTTTCAATACACGATCATCTTGTCTTTATTTAACTCAATCAACATGGGGATGACAACCAACATCTACAAGGAAGCACCATATCCAGAACACATAAAAACACATGTAACAAATAAAAAGACATTGATTGAAAACTTTGGAACAGAGACACCTAAAATTGAGGATATTGTCTGGAATTGGCAATCCAAGAATCCAATACCAATATGGCATCACAAGAACCATCACCTGACTGAGACCCCCACCCTTCCTTTTAGACAAATCATTATCACTTTCATCAAGAATATGACTTCATGTCATACAAACATCTGTAATTCTGTATTGATGACCAATCTGGTTTTCATTTGGCTGGATCTTAACATTAAGTTTGTTAATTCCCACTATATTGAGAATGCAAAAGAGAATCAAGTTTGAATTACCCAATAAACTAGGAATACAGCTTGAGCAAGCTAAGACAATATATTCAAGACTACGTATTATCTGGACTGTATGCCATCTATGTGCTATTTGTTGGAAATTTGGCTGCTATTTCTGGCTTCAAAATGGTTACTCTTTTACTCTTTTACATGTTTCAGTCACTTGACTGCAGCCATGCTGGAGCATCGCCTTTAGTCGAAGAAATCAACCCCAGGACTTATTCTTTGTAAGCCTAGTACTTATTCTATCGGTCTCTTTTGCCAAACTGCTAAGTTTCGGGGACAGAAACACACCAACATTGGTTGTCAAGTGATGGGGTGGGGGAACAAACACAGATGCAAAGACACAGATGCACACACACATTTATATATCCGTATATACATGGATACATACATACATACATACATACATATATATATATATATATCATCATCATCACAT
>NC_068982.1:149392001-149397183 GCF_001194135.2 Octopus bimaculoides | reverse complement strand
TATATATATACATATATACATACATATACATATACATACATATACATATACATACATATACATATATATATACATGACAGGCTTCTTTCAGTTTCCATCTACCAAATCTATTCACAAGGTTTTGGTCGGCTGAAGGCTATAGGAGAAGACACTTGCCCAATGTGCCATGCAGTGGGACTGAACCTGGAACCCTGTGGCTGGAAAGCAGGCTTCTTACAACATAGTCATGTATGAAAAACTGTAATATTAGTAATGTTAAAGGCAGTAAGTTGTCAGAATCTTAGTGGATGAAATGCCACTAAGAATTTTGCCCACTGTACTAATGGTTCTCCCAGCTCGATGCTTAACAGTAGAAAGAAATATTGGTTTCAAATTTTGACACAAGGCTAGCAATTTTTGGGGAGGGGGTAAGTTGATTAGAATGACCCCTGTGTCCAACTGGAACTCATTTTATCAACCTCAAAAGGATGAAAGGCAACGTCAACCCAGGCAGAATTTGAACTCAGAAGTGAAGATGGAAGAAACGGTAGTGATTCTACTAGCTTACTGCTTTACAGTGGAAAGAAATAATCCTTTCTACTGAAGGCAGAAGGCCTTGAAATTTTGAACTCAGAACATAGCAGAGGATGAAATACCATTAAGCATTTTGCCCAGTGTGTTAATGATTCTGCCAGCTTGACACCTTAGAGGAAAGAAATAACACTCCGTCGGTTACGACGACGCAGGTCCCAGCTTATACGATCAACAGAACAGCCTGCTCGTGAAATTAACGTGCAAGTGACTGAGCAGTCCACAGACATGTGTACCCCCAACATAGTTCTCGGAGACTCAACGTGACACATAGTGTGACGAGGCTGGCCCTTTGACATACAGGTACTACTCATTTTTGCCAGCTGAATGGACTGGAGCAATGTGAAATAAAGTATCTTGCTCAAGGACACAACGCGTCACCGGGAATCGAACTCATGATCGTGAGCCGAATGCCCTAACTACTAAGCCATGTGCCTTCACGGAAAGAAATAACAGTAATGGTGAAGATCATGTACTTACATTTTCCAGCATAACCTAGGACAGAACAAAATGTCTTCCGTTTTCCCATGAATACACATGCATAGTGACAAACATGCACCTAATCATATTAACACTTGGAAACCAGAAGCAATTCTTACTTTTGCCTATTCCAAATTACCATTTCAATGGAAAATGGTAAGTAAGGTCAGCTGTAGAATTAAATCATAGCATATTTCTACTGTGACTGCTTGTGATTATGTAACTAATAGTGGAAATAACAATTCTCTGACATTTATAAAACTAAGAAGAATGCATGAACAAAAAAAACAGAAAAGTGACAACAATAGTAACAACAACAGAAACAGCAGACAACAAAAAGTACCTCTGCTCATCTCTTAATTTGACCTTTATATGTTGGTGAAAGATCTGCACTTAAAATGTAGATACATGAATGCATATGTACATACATGCATGCGTGCACACATAAATACATGCATGAATGAGCTTATATATATATATATATATATACACACGAGTATATACACACACACACGAGTATATACACACACACACGAGTATATACACACACACACACACATAAATACATACATACACACATACACACATCCATACATCCATTAATACATACATACGTACATACATACATACATGTTTATAGATGTATACATACAAGAATGCATACAGAAATACATGCATTCATACATATATACATACACCTACATTCAGACATATACATACATACATACATGCACGCACACATAAATGAATGCATGTACATAAATTCATACATACATGCATACATACATACATTTATACATACTTGCATGATAGTTGCTTCCTTGTTCTTGAGTACATTGGTATGTCAAGTGATGCTCATGCATAATACTTTTTAAAGTGAAGAGAGGCCTTGCACACACAACCCATCACACTCTCTGAACAACAATGATACCCAAAAAAGTCAACATCATTGGCTGCCATCAAGTCCAGTTCTTACATCAGAGTTTTCCTTCTCCGAGATATATGATGATATGTCTTTAACAGTATCATACGCATACCTGGTACTAACTTCAGCCACATTAGATCAAGGAAGCTATTCCTTTTGCTGGTAACGAATACTGCCCTCTAAAATTTTTGCTTTAAATACAAGTCTAGTGAAAATATCAGTAATCTTCAGATCTTTGCTAAAAAATATCTTTTTAAATAAGATCATGAACTGTAATTTTAGATAAGATCATAAGCTGTAAGTAAACAAGGAAAATGGACAGAAACTTAACATCAGGTGGAAAATGGACAGCAACTTAACACATAGGCGGCAAGCTGCAGAAATGTTAGCATGCCAGGTGAAATGCTTAGCGGTATTTCGTCTGCCGCTATGTTCTGAGTTCAAATTCTGCCGAGGTTGACTCAGCCTTTTATCCTTTCGGGGTCGATTAAATAAGTACCAGTTACACACTGGGGTCAATGTAATCGATGTAGTCCCTTTGTCTGTCCTTGTTTGTCCCCTCTATGTTTAGCCCCTTGTGGGCAATAGAAAAAAAGAAAAGAAACTTAACACCAGGTTTACTCTGGAAACTGGAGACTAGATATTGGAGGTTATGGAATCAATGTGAGAATCTTTGGTAGATTTTCTACAAAAAGGTTAGGGAAGATCCTTCAGTTGGTTACATGGAGGAAGAACTGTTGCGATGTAAAATATTCCAAACACCAATATTTCAGTGAAGGTGTAGCAAGAAAGGAATAAGCAAGGCAGTTGCCACTGGGCACAGATGTGAAAGAGCACAAAACTTCCTCTTGCTTATATCACACCTATTAATTAAAGTGGAGACACCAAAACTGTCTTTCACCTGAGAATTATAAACCTGTACTATGCCACTGCATCTCAATGTAAAGCAATGACACGAGAAAGCAATATACATTGAGAAGAAATATTGCTTTTGCTAACAAGCGTGTGAACAGACCAGAAGATTTCCCCCAAGGAAACTGCAAAGAACATCAACGACAACTAAAGTGAAAACCAAATCTATGACACAGAGACATGACTGCTATAACCCAGGTATGCAGTAGTCATTTATTAACAAACTGAAGTAAGTGATGAGTCTCTAAGCAATGCAGAAGACAGCTCACAGAGAGATTCAAAGGAAACTTAACCATGGCTATGTGGTAAGAAACTTGTTTCCCAACCACATGGTTCTGGGTTCAGTTCTACAGCATGGCATCTTGGATAAGTGTCTTCTACTATAGCCTCAAGCTGACCAAAGCCTTGTGAGTGGATTTGGTAGACAGAAACTTAAAGAAGCCTATTGTATGTGTGTGTGTGTGTGGTATGTGTGTAGTATGTGTGTGTGTGTGGTATGTGTGTAGTATGTGTGTGTGTGTGTGTGTATGTATGTGTGCGTGTGCATGTGTGTGTCTGTTTGTCCTCCACCACTGCTTGACAACCAGTGCTGGTGTGTTTACATCCCCATAACATAATGGTTTGTCCAAAGAGACCTATAGAATAAGTACCAGGCTTTAAAAAAAAAAATAAGTACTGGGGTCGATTCATTCGATTAAATAATTCTTCAAGGCAGTACCCCAGCATGGCCAGTGTAATGACTGAAACAAGTGAAAGATAAAAGATTAAAGATTTACTTCACCAAACCAGAATAGAAACTTTCTAACTTGATGTTACCTGTGGTCAATTAAATTGCACAACTGAAATTCCCAACTTTTGAACGTTAGATGTCTTACAGTATTGTGTTGCATTTACAATTTGGTAACTGATGAGAAAACAAAGGTTGACTGAGATGAGAACATGCAGTGAAAAATTTCGCCTCCATCTGAAGAAATATCAGCAAACACAGGGAAAATTTTGGACAATTGAACACTATCTTTAGATCCAAAGTGGATAATGAATTCACAAATCATCAATTGATATGATATAGCAAACTATCTAAAGTCTATGAATATAGTTGAAGAACTCCTAACAAGATACTTTTGCGAACGATTTTCCCCCATGAACCAAGGGTAATCAGGTTAACCTACTTCAACATCACATTAGCAGAAAGTTATGCATGCATACGTACTCCTAAACTAGTGATAATTATATCACATTTCACCGAGAAGAACATGCCTGATCAATAAAAGAAATAAAGATGTTTCTAAAACACTATGTTGTGATATTATTGGAGCAATTGGCTTTGTGAGTTAGTGTCTCTGTAGCAATCTTGAGAAGCTGGGAATCACAAAACCAGAAAGAACATGCCGCATCAAAAGATTATGCTTACAAGCTATCAAAGGTATGTAAAACATTTGTGAATTTCAGCATGTAATAAGGTTCACATATGCAATGAAATTCATGCTTGCATTTATGTATATGCACACTTACATACATACATGCTTATGTGTATACATGCATACAAACATATTTGTATACAAACATATTTGTATACAAACATATTTGTATACAAACATACATCTATGTACTCTGTTGATGCAGTCTAAATTCCAATGAAAGAGTCTTGATTCTAGAAACTATCTCTTTCTTCATTGATGAGAAATTTGTATCATAAAATCAAGAGAGATTATGTGTATCCATATCTACAAATACAAACATTTAAATAGAAAATAGAAAGGTGCCAAATACGTTTTCTTTTAGTTAATTATGCTGAAACTTGAATGCAAAAAACTTGAAAACATTGAAGATCTTATCAATATCTGTATCATTATGGCATAATTTTCCATCTTTGATCTTAAGAAATACATACATACATACATATATGTATATATATATATATATATATTGATAGGAAAGGTAAGACAACAAAAGAAAGAAAGAGACCTTGATATTATGTAAATAGAGGAATTTATCTGTAAATAATATGTGACACTTATTCGGTAGCCATGATAAAACTCTGAGTTTCGGATGCTGGGGTGGAAACCCACGCCGCCATCTCTTCAGTTATCCGGCCATCAAAGAATGTTATGAAAATGACTGTTAAACAAAGAGACTACTGTGTGGTTGACCATTATTAAGACAAAAGAGCTATTAGAATGACCGCTAAGTGAGGGGAAGGAGTAAAAGTAAGAGAGTAAAAATGCCCGTAGTATTCACGTAAGTGCACCAGTCCATACATACACATGCGTGCCCACACACTCACGTAGATGTGCC
>NC_068982.1:149379145-149391991 GCF_001194135.2 Octopus bimaculoides | reverse complement strand
ATATATACATATACCCACATACACGCTCACACACACACACACACACGCGCGTGCGCGCAACATGCTCGCACACATACACACGCATGCAATAAGGCCCCTCACTTAGCGGTCATTCTAATAGCTCTTTTGTCTTAATAATGGTCAATCACACAGTAATTTCCCTTTGTTTAACGGTCATTTTCATAGCATTCTTTGATGGCCAGATAACTGAAAAGATGGCGGCGTGGGTTTCCACCCCAGCATCCGAAATTCGGAGTTTTATCATGGCTACTGAATAATTGTCACATATTATTTACAGATATATATATATCTGTGATCTTCTTCTAGCATATTAACAGTCCACCTAGTGGTCTCCTTTATATATATATATATATATATATATATGAAAGGTATTGGTATCCAAGAAGACCCAAAGTGGCAAGTAAGGCATTGTAAGTGCATAGTTAGACTCTCTATTTGATAATGATACAAGTGAGGAGTCTAATGTGGGTCTTGTATGAGTATGTATATGTTAAATAAAATGAGACAACAAAGCCAAGGCTGTGTGGAATTTGCAGGATATTTATAAAGAGGAATTTAATCTTACAGTTCTTTCTGGGGTATTAGAGATATCCCTTCATCAGAGACGATGTGAGATGGTTACATAGAGAGAAATAGTAACTCTACTATTTCTCTCTATGTAACCATCTCACATCGTCTCTGATGAAGGGATATCTCTAATTCCCAAGAAACAGCTGTAAGACTAAATTCCTCTGTGAGGTAAGTAGCTGGCTTACCAACCACATGCTTCTGGGTTCAGTCCCACTGAGTGGCACTTCTTTATGCAATGGAAGTGAGAGAAAAATAATGTAGTGTGCATGCAAGACAGAGTTCAAAGTCAGTGTGTGCCAAGCTGCTTCCCTCTGCATACTTTAGCTCTGTTACCATAGCAACAATCCTGATACCGTTTGATCAGACCTCGTACACACACACACATCAAGTATACATACATCACATATATATATATATATCTATTCTTTTACATGTTTCAGTCATTTGACTGCAGTCATGCCAGAGCAGCACCTTAATGGGTTTTAGTCATAGAAATTGACCCCAGGACTTATTCTATTGGTCTCTTTTGCAGAGATGCAGACCTACCAACATTGGTTAAGTGACATATATACATACATACATATATACATACATACATACATGCATACATACATACATACATACATATATATATATATATATATATATATATATATACATGACAGGCTTTCTTTTAGTTTCCATTTACTGAATCCATTCACAAGGCTTTGGCTTGCCCAAGGCTATAGTAAAAGACACTTGCCCAAGGTGCCATGCAGTGAGACTGAATCCGGGACCATGTGGCTGAGAAGCAAACTTCTTACCACACAGCCATGCCTGCACCTATGAAAAAAAAAAAATATATATATATACAAACATACAGACACACACATATATATATACACATACATTTGTATACATATATACACATATGTACACACAGACATAGACACACACACACACACACATACATACATACATACATACATACATAGAAGAGCATTGATACATCTATCAATATATTGAAATGGCTTTGTCTATAAAAGTGTTTTGGCACATATTGGATTGTTAAACCTATTATCAACATCTGAAGCCTTATTTTCCTTAAAATAATTCAGATATATAATGCATTTATGTTATATGAAATCAAGACTTTTGAGGTAAGATGAATTCTAATGTTTTTGTGAAAGTGATTTCAGAGAGCTTTTGTTGGACAAGGGGGCAGTTTTATTTCTTAAATGTGATTAATGGTATGTTTCTTAGCGCAGGATATTGATTGTGTAGAATCTGCACTGTGTGGGCTGTGTTGTATGAATGAGTGGTAACTGAAGAGAATGTGAGCTGTTGGGTATTATAGTGTTGGGTATCGATTATATCAGAGTATGTGTTGTGTTACTTTATTGGGTGTTGATTGTATAATGTTTACTGATAATCTGTAGAATATATCTTTTGTAAATTGCTATTTTATTGGGTGGTAATTTTATGGGATATGTGTTGTGTACTGAGGGTGTTCGGTTTGAGATGTGCTATTAAATTGAAAGTGTGTTGCATAAGATGAAGCTGTATGAAGCAAAATGGTCATTTGGACTGTGTGCAATATTTTGAGCACTGGGAATGTGACAAGTTGGCAGAATCATTAGCATCCTGGACAAGACACTTAGTGGCATTATGTCTGTCAATATGTTCCAGGTTCAAATTCAGCTCTTGGCCCAAGGCTATAGTAAAAGACACTTGCCCAAAGTGCCATGCAGTGAGACTGAACCTGGAACCATATGATTGTTCATCTTTTCGGAGTTGTTAAAATAAGTACCAGCCAAGTACTAGGGTCAATGTAAATGACCTACCCTGTCTCCTCTGAACTTGCTGGCCTTGTGCCAAAATTTGAAACCAATATTATGAACACTGAAATGGTTTGGTTGTTTTTGACCAAATTTGTTTTTAAAAAAACCACATCTAATGTTCTAATTATTATTTGTATTCATCCCTCCCATGCAAGGATGGAAGGCAGACGTTAAATGATGGTGATGATGATGATGATCCTACTTACATTAATTTCAGAAGCTTTGTGTTTTGGTAAATTTTTCATTTCCTCTGGGTCACGTTTGTCTCAAAAAGGATTGAGATATCCACCAGTGTACAGATATCTTTATACTGGTCGTCAACAATTATAGCAAGACAGATTGTCTTGATCTCCTTGCCTTGACAATCTGGACTAGAACGTCCAAGATGACTGTGACCAATAGCTCAAATGGTGCTATTAACGGGCCAATATAAACCAATATTTGAGGTGGAGACACAGGATTGTCATAAGTAATAAAGTAATATATAGGAGCTACAGTGAACTTGTGAAGCAGTACCTCTTAATGCACAGGCATTCCTTCTTGAACCCTAGACATAGGTTCTCAAATTTCTTGTTGGAATACATCCATAATATGGCAAATAGAAACGTTAACAATAGCTTGAAATGGTTGGTAGTAATATCTTTCCTGCCTTACTACAGGTGGGGGAGGCATCTCTGTGGACTGTGTACAAAAGAGAAGTTAGATATTCTATTAGCAAACGAAGACCATTTTCTTAATACAGGGAATGAATTAAAGATTTACTGCCCATACAGAAAGAGTTGGAAATCTGTCACAATAAGAACAACAAAGACCTGAACTATAAGAATATTCATTAGTCAACTGCTTCCTTGCAGTCAGACACTGTAGCATTATATAAAACATTCTTGTTTCCTTGTATACACTAATTAAATACTATATTGTATATATGAGCACCTCCCCTCAACTACATCTCTGATTAATCTCTCTTCTGTCTGATATTTTAAGCATCTCAGCCATAATTCCTCATGGACTAGGGGCTTTCTCTGTCTTCATATTCTTAATTGCTTTATCTGTCATACTGCTGTCAAGTAGAATGACTCGCCTTTCTATCAGGTTCACATTTGAAAGACTCTCTTTCCCCCATGCATTTACCACATTTAGTAACCTTTCATCATAGCACTTCCATGATTGTTTCTTTTCAGAATCACTTAGTGCAAGTGTACTATGATTTTGTATTACTGCAAGCTTTCCAGAAATGCATTACTTCCATAACATGAGAGATTCTAAAAGTAGAGTGAAATATCAGATTTTATTGCATTATTGAATGAAAAATTAAGAAAAATGAAAACAAATATTGAACACTGATAAGAGGAAACTTTCTCATAATTTTAGAGACTAAGGATCTTGTTGGGTAAATCACATGAGTGTTATAATAAATATTAATATTTCAAAAATATCCAACCACTGTATAAAAGGCAAAATAAGAAGGCAGGACATCTATGGGCTGGAAGTTGGATTGTATTGGTGAGCAACTCAATCCAAATAGTTTTTTTGTCTGAGTGAGTCTGTGATGTTTATATGTGTTCAAGAGTAGCACAACACAGCTCTAGTATTAATAAGGGTCTCATTTAAGCATTGTAGAGGGTTAGGAACTGTTGTGAGCTGAATTATTTTCTTGCTCTAAAGGGAAAGGCCAGTCTTTGTGATTCAGTTTCTCCAAAGTTATGGATGTGAGATGAGATCACCAAGTGAAATCATCAGAAATTTTGAGGTCTAGTATTTGTAGTAAATGGGAAAGTTTTAATTATACTCAATTTTTCCATTAGTATAATCCTAACTTTATCAATGAACTTATCATCTTTACTGGTAACTTTAAATTCTATTTCAAAACTCTTACAGTTTTGATGATATTTATCTTTGAAACTGGCTGAAATTCCAGTGTGTTGGTTGGCAACATTTAAAATTGAGTTCACTATTTTATTGGTTTGGTGTTGTAGGATGCTAGTTTACTTTGACATTTGTAACGTGTGGTAAACTTAATCTATTACCTGGTTTAACATCAACTGGCCCTTAAATGCTTTTATTGAGGGCTGTTGCTGGGCCCTCTAGTTTTGCAAGTATTCAATTAAGAACTCTAATTTGAGGACAATAAAGAGTTGGGGCTTTTGCCCACCATGCTCCAGTCTGTGTCAGAGGTATGTAAAAATGTCCTCAAAGACAAATGGAAAATGAACCTCCCACCACCACCACCAAGAGAAAAAAAAACATGTAAACACTATAATCACTGATTTCTAATGACCGTAAGGAAGCCTTGACCAACGGTCAAGGCTTTTCCTTATGAATGTCTTCATTTGGTTTTTTTTTCTTTTAGGTTGATGTTGTAGTAGAATGGGAATATTAGGAGCAAGCATTGTGAGTTATGTTCTTTCACTAGATACTGTATCAAGCATTTCCTTATACTACAGCATGGCTTGTGTTTATAAGATAATTTAAAATTACTAGGAATTCTCACTTCTATGTGTTTATCAGATTAATTACGTCAATATAGTGCTACATTTTGTTTCACACATAATTTGTTACTGTAAGATCAAAGACGGCAAACATAGTTGAGTTTTATTGTCGACTGATGGTCTTGAATGAGTGAAGAACTTTTTCCTTGCCTGGGTAAGATCTGGATCTCATTAGTAATAGATTTTCATAAAACACGATTATACTGACGCTGTAAAGAAAATAAAATAAAAAATATAATATCAACAAAAAAATTGCTACCAGAGTTAGAAGAAACGAGCAATGGTCTGCTTCAGCTCACTTACATGTATTCCACTCCAAAAGCAAATTTAAACAGAAGTTCCTTCAGGCAACTGCTATTAATTTTCAGGCAACTGTCAACTACAGACAGTCGTGATATTAATGGAAGTGTTTGAGATTAAGATGAATCAGTGCTGCCTATTGATGAATTGTGCACTCACTAAGAAGATTTCTGTACTTACAAAGATTCTGAATATTTTAGATGGCAATTATAACTTTTATAGTTTAATATTTAAGTATTTGTAGGAGTAACCCATTAGCAACAGTTTGTTGTTCGAACTTTAGAAAACATGTCAACCACATTTTAGAGAAGCCAACATCACAGTCTCTATGAAGTTGCATGACCAGCCTGAAATAACAGCCAAATTTCCCTTGGATCATAGCCTTGTCATCTTTAAATTTTATCTTTTATATTTTAGATTTAACTTGTTTCAGTTGTTGGACTGTGGCCATGATGCTGGGGCACTGCCTTGAAGGGATTTTTTTTTTGTCAAACAAATTAACTCTAGTATTTATTTTTAAGTTTGATAATTATTCTGTCAGTTTTATTTGCCAAACTGCTATGTTACAGAGATGCAAACAAGATAATAACAGTGCCAAAGTAGTGGTGGTGGCGGTGAGGATAAACTAAACACAAAGATACACACATACACACACACACACATCTATTTGTCTGTCTGTCTGTTTATCTCTTTACACACACACACACACATACACACACACATATATATGACAAGCTTCCATACAGTTTCCATCTAGTAAATTCACTCACAAGGTATTGGTTGGCCTGTGGTTATAGTAGAAGGCACTTGCCCAAGGTGCCACACAACAGGACTGAACTCAAAACCATGTGGTTGCCTAGCAAGCTTCTTAATAACTATACAGCAATGCCAGTGCCTATCAAAAAAAAAAAAAAACCCAGAAAAAAGAGTGATAGTTTGGATATTTGAATAACAGATGGAATGGTCCTGGGAGGAATGCTTTTAATCAAAGATTTCTTCAATCGGTGTTGACTTGTGGGGTAAATAACAGCAGTGATATTAAAAATAATAATAATTGTTGGGTTTAAGGTAGTGAGCTGGCAGAAACATTAGCATGCTGGGTGAAATGCTTAACGGTATTTTGTCTGTCTTTATGTTGAGTTCAAATTCCGCCAAGGTTGACTTTGCCTTTCATCCTTTTGGGGGTTGATAAATTAAGTACCAGTTGCGTACTGGGGTTGATCTAATCGACTCCCGCCCACCTCCCCCAAAATCTCAGTCCTTGTGCATATAGTAGGAAAAAAAAATGTTTTGGGTTTCTTTTTAACTTTTTCTTCCAGCTTCAGAAAGGGTTGCACTGTTATGATGCCAAAATATCAGGTCCTACCAAATATAATTTGTAAAGTGATCAATAACTCTTATATTTAGTATGAATGATTCCCACTAAGGCTGTCCAAATTGTCTTAGCATTCTTTTATTCTTTATTCTTTTCTTTTACTTCTTTCAGTCATTTGACTGTGGCAATGCTGGAGCACTGCGTTAAGGGGTCTTATTCAAAAAAATTGATGCCAGGATTTATTCTTTGTAAGCCTAGTAGTTATTCTATCAGTTTCTGTTGCTGAATCACTAAGTTATGAGGACATAAACGCATCAACATTGATCGTCAAGCAATGGTGGGGGGACAAACACAGACACAAAGACACAGATTTAAATACACACACACATACATATGTATGTATGTATATATATATACACACGATACAACAATCTCAAGATTTTGAGGCACAAGTTTACAGGCAGAGGCTTTTCTTATCATGAATCCAACTTCGTTTTTCAAGTAAGAGATTTTTTCTATTCCACAGGTCTTCAAAAAATATTAACTGGTCACTCATATTATTGACAAAGAATGTCAAAACAGCAGTTATGCTTGCATAGGCAACATGTGAAATACCAAATCCAGCCTCTCACCTCAATCCTACAATGTCATTCTAAAACCAAACAATCACATTCGTCAAAATCTCTAAACTACAAGATAATGCATGATTAATTCAAAACAGTATAAATAAATGCACATTATATTTGACAGAATAATCTGAATATTAAAGAGATAAACCACTCTGAATATTATCTTAGCAAGTTTAAAGTGATTTCTTTTGTGCCATAAACCATTTACCATTTCTGTGGTGCCCTGTTTTCCTCAATACACTAAGCATGTGCTTATTTCGCTTAATGGCTAATCCAATGCTGCATACACCTAGATTGAACCTGACACCATATAGTTAGAAAGCGAACTTCTTAATGACACAATCATGCCATCCCTTCACATGTATGTTAATGTGTGTGTGTGTGTGTGTGTGTGCATTGATACACACACACACAGAGTTCATAAATGTATGTGTATGTGTTTGCTGAAACAAACATTTACAGAACTAGCTAAACTGGTTCTGTAAATGTTCTGTCCAAAAGATAATAAAAGATAGTTAATTGGTTTGACTGAAAAGAAGAGAACAGAGTGTGAGGTTTCTTGATGAATGCATAATATAATATAGTTTACTACAACAATATGTGTACATATGTGTAAGTGTGTAATTATTTGTACGTGAAAGAGCATATTTATGTGTGTGTGATTTGTTTACTGATACAGATATAATACTGCAGTATTGATCAGCAAGCAACAATGTGATAGCTAGCTTCTTAAGTCTTTAATCTCTAAAGGCAATGCGACTAGAGCTTTATCGAAAGGGGAATCTTTTAATCCTTAATCTTTGATGGAACTTTGTAAACATCAGCTTATATTTATGGATCAAGAGGGAAAGAAAAACAATAGAAGAAAGAGAAAGGATGAGAGGGAGACAGAGGGAATCAGAAAGAGAGAGAGAGAGAGAGAAAGAGAGTTCTAGAGATGCATACGAAATCAACAATGAACTGGAGAGAAACAAAAAACAAAGAGTGAGATAAAATAAAAAATAAAAATAGTGAATAAATTTTAGTAAATATGTGCAATTGCATATATATTTATGTGGGTGTCATGTATAAATCTAAAGCAACCACAGAAAACAACATAGAAAGAATTGTGGTTAATCCTACTGGGAATTTTTGATAGAAATATGTAAAATATGCACAATATTAAATATTATTGTAAGAATTTGATAAATAAAAAATTGTAATTGTTTCCAACAAATCTGATGAAACTTAATCATTCAGTTGGTTTAACACTACCTTCTGGCACTTGATTGCCTTTTGTGAAATTCACTCAGTCGCATGCATGCAGACCAGGTCCCCAGTCTTAAGAAAACTAGTTATGATGTTCTACTTTCCTCCTTCAGCGACTTATCAGCTATTATTTCATCTTCCTCACTTTTCTCCATCTGTGTCTGAGGCTCAGCAAACTCGGGTGTAGATGTTCCTGCCCTGACTAAGAAATATAATACTTTGAGTTTCAAGGTGTAAAAGGAAAGAGAACTTAAACACTTGCTAGATCTTATCTTCTATCTTTCATTCTGTTTCAGTTCCATGGCACCACCTTGAAGGATTTAGTTGAACAAATCAACTCCTGTACATATCTTTATTGTTCTGTTGTTCTCTTTTACCAAACTGCTAAGTTACAGAGCATAAGCAAACTGACACCCGTTGGCAAGCAATGAAGAGGGACGAACACAATGTCATAGACAAAAACACATAGATAGAAACACAAACAAATACACACATACACACATGCACACATGCATCCACGCACACACACACACATACACACACACATACACACACAAACGCATGCATGCATGCACAAACACAACAGGTTTCTTTCATTTTCTGTTCACCAAATCTACTCAAATGGCTTTTGTCAGCCTGGAGCTATTGTAGGAGACACTTGCCCAAGATGCAATGCAGTGGTTGGAAAGCAAGCTTCTTACCACACAGACATGCCTGTGCCTATATATATATAATATTCACAATTATCTGCTATTTTTCCTGCGCTTAGATTTAGTGTAGTGCTGAATTACTCAAGGAAATGCCTTCAGTAGATTTAAACTCAAACCCTGTGCATCACTAGTCAAATACTATATCCGCTTGACTAGCGTGTTTTTAAAACAATTTCATATTAAGCTTAAAAAATGACCTCTGATTTAGAGTGGTTTTTACTTTCCGTGTTTCAAGTCTAGTTCATCTGATAGCAGTAAAATATTTTTATACTGCATAATAATTTGTAAATAATGAGATCCAAATGATGTTTGTTTTATATACTTCATCACATCCATTCATTTACTTGACATTTTTAGAAACTTGATTTCTTTTTTTTTATATTTCACACCCATTCTGGTTGATTCTATCAGCAGTATAGTAGCAAAGAATAACTGATTGAAACCAAGATAATAGACTTAGAGTAATTATATAAAGCTATTCTTCTGAAAATTGCTACTACTCATTGACAGAAACATTGTTAGACAGATTGTTATATGTAATAGTAATGGCCAGTACATTAAATAAAATCTTAATTTGTATATTTTAACTACAAAATAGTTAACTTATTCAAGTCAATACTTGTTTCAGTATAATAGCCTGACTTTTTGAAAATCTGTACTCACATGTAAACCACTGTATTCTTCAAATGTTTCAAAACCCTCAAAGTATATGAAGATATACTCCCTTTATAATGGTTGCAAGGTTATTCTGCCATGTTGTTATTGCTGTTTATCCCTGGTCAGCCTTCAGATCAAAGCCTTGATTGAGTAAACCTATGATTAAAGGATGCAGGCAGTGACCTGGTGGTCAAGCAGCTGGAGTCAAGCAGTTGCAAGCTTGTGTGTTTGATTTTTGCACCAAGGGACAAATGGTGTTCTTGGACAAAAACACTATTTCCTGCTGCTCCATTTCGCTCTACTGAAAATAAGTTATTTTGACTGCAGAGTGATGCCTTGAGGATTATTAATTGACAAGCATGCAAATGGAAGATGTCAATGGTACTGAATGAATGATGACGATACTGAATGAATGACTACATCTTGCCTTTCTTGTATATCTAGGGCCATATAATCCAATAACACTATTCTTTTAAGATGGTTGGATATAATTTGAGGAAGATGTTTTTTAGGAGGTCAAACAACAATGTAAAGATTCTCTCTTAACAAACTGTGACACAGCATTTATTTACATCGCTTTATGTTCAGTGCTGGCTTTTACATTTCAGTCTCCTCAAGTCAATAAAATAATATTTGTTATGTACCATGGATGATATAAATGGCTTGTTCCTCTTCTAAAATTTATTGTGGATAGCATAGTCCACTATTTGATCGATCTGACCATCATATATAAGGCAGAGGTGATGTCAAAGGACCCTAGCAGGCAGTCAAGCATAAGTCCTCCTCTTATATCCAAGGGTGACATAATGTTAAAGCCCTAGTTAGGCATGAATGGTTGCTGAAGGAAAGTGTCATGGATTACAAAACCAAGTGGAGAATGCTGGAGAGGTACAAACCTTACTTAAACAGTAGTAGGAAGTGCAGGCTATGCCTGATCAAGAAAAGAATTATGTTAAAAACTCTTTTACTTGGATATCTACCTCAACTGCAAGAACAAAACTTTTCTGCTTGTGCCAATATGAAAAATGCAAGTAGTTGGTTATCTATGGGCTCCACTATGATGATAAATGTTAGGACTACCACAGTCAATCCTCTCACAACCATAGCTTGAGAGTCCAGCAAAATATAGCCCACACTCAACCACATACACACAAACATAAAACACATATGGATCCACACATAACTTTAAATATTTGGGGTCCTATTCCTTCCACTTTCTCCCAAACTCTCCTGCAGACATATCAATCTCATACCATCTGCATCCAAAACTCCACTATATTGATGATTACCACTCACTCAAGGCTTTTGAGCAAGGGATATAACTGTTGATAGACTTCACTCACATATTCATCTCACATTGCTTTTTTTCATCTTTTTCACAGTACCCATGAATCAAATGTGATGATTTCCCGCCTCCAATAAAAGAGAGCCATTGCCATATATTTTTTCCATACCAGCCACTCTAATAAACGCAGTTTTAGATAATCATCTGATTATCTAATATCCTGTGCAAAACCAATTGACAAATATATGGTTGCTTAATTTTTTTGACTTAGATGAGTTTTTATGTATATGTATCTATACCAATATACATGAGTGTATATATGTGTGTGTGTGTGTGCATGTGCGTACAGACACACACACATACACACACACACACACACACACACACACTCTCACATATATACATATATGTATATATGCTGCATCTATCTATCATTTTCTGTCTGTCTATCTGTCCCTCTCTTTCCTCCTCTCTTCACATACACATACATAAATATTTTGACATGCAATCTTTATATTTGTCTGTTAGCAGTTTGCTATTTTCTCTCTCTCTCTTTCTCTCTTAGCATCCTTCTAATCTCCCCAAATCCTGCATCCCCTCCTCTCAACCTTTCCCAGTCTTTACAGATGTCGCCAACCCCCATCTCTCCCAGATCCGTTATCTCTTTCCCCCATACACCCTTGTAAATCCCTGACCACTACAACTCACTTCATACATTCAGGGTACTACATAGATACCTCATCACCACTAGCTATCTCTTTGGAGGTACCACCAGTATATTCTCATTTCCTCTCCTAAACATGAGTAACCATGTGGCTGCTCTACAAAAAGAACCTGCTCCACCACATTCTCTTTCCTTGATCTCCATCTCACATAACAATGCAGAACCCTCTTCTCAGGTTTGTATTCTTGTGAGTTACATAGTGACCTCAATTGTACCTGTGGTATAAAAAATGTTCATAGTACACATGGTAAAGTGGTTGGTAGAAATCATGACAATTGGACATATTTGAACTCTTGGACACATTGGGTCCTTGTCAAGCCGTCCAGCTCATGTCAATATGGAACATGGACAGGAAAAAATAAGATGATGATGATGACCATAGATACATATATTCTTTTACTTGTTTCAGTCATTTGACTACGGCCATACTAGAGCACTGCCTTTTAGCTGAATAAATCACCCCTAGGACTTATTCTTTGTAAGCCTAATACTTATTCTATCAGTCTGTTTTGCTGAACTGCTAAGTTACGGGGACGTAAACACACCAACATTGTATGTCAAGCGATGGTGGGAGGACAGACACAGACACACAAATACATACACACACACACACACACACACACACACACACACACACACACACACACACACACACACACACACACACACACACACACACACACACACACACACACACACACACACAGACACACACACATATATATATGATGAGCTTCTTTCAGTTTCTGTCTATCAGAACTAGACACAAGACTTTGGTCGGCCTGAGGCCTTAGTAGAAGACACTTGCCCAAGGCACCATGCAGTAAGACTGAACTTGGAACCATGTGGTTGGGAAGCAAGCTTCTTACCACACACCCTCTCCTGCACCTACACACACACACACATACATGTATATGTATGTATGTATGTATTCATATGTATATTCATTCATATATGTGTGACAGATGATGTAGCAACACTTATATAACTAAAACAAATAGGGAAAAAGGCAGTCAACTAAAGGAACAGATATCTAAGTTTTTCAATTCAAATCTCTTATCTGGTCAATTTATATATA
>NC_068982.1:149377381-149378946 GCF_001194135.2 Octopus bimaculoides | reverse complement strand
TATAAATATATAAAATATAATTATTTAAAAAGTTTGAAATATCTCACGATTGTTTCATGAATGTATTGCCCTTTGAAATGAAATCTAAAATTAATAATCATTATTAGGTAATACATCCACTCGTCAGAATGCATATGTGTATATATATATATATATATATAAATATATATATATAAATATATATATATAAATATATATATATATATATATATACTTGTATATGATGTGTTGTGAATTTATGGAAAGAAATCCTATAAAACTCAACAATTTTGTTAAAAATGAAGAAGAGAAGAAGTTAGAATATTTAAGAGAATTTTAATTCATGCAGACGATTGTTTTGTACAGTGATATAAAAATCATGCAAATTCATGGTTGAATTGAATTAATTAAATTAATTATATACCAATGTACTCTTCAGTGCAAGAAGTATAAACAAAATTTTTTCCAAGGACTTGAGAAAGGAAATAGAATAGAATCTAGGAGATTCATATTAATCCTTATGAGAAAAAGAGATGTGAGTCCAGTTAGGTATTAACTATAACTAAACGGTTATTTGAAAATATAAGTAAGAGAGGTTTCAGAGATGTTCCATCTAATCTCCTTACTCATATGTAGAGGGAACTTCTTGCACTGAAGAGTACAGTGATATATAATTAATTTAATTAATTTATTAATTCAATTCAACCACGAATGTGCATAATTTTTAAATCTCTGTACGAAACAGTTGTCTGCATGAATTAAAATTCTCTTATATATTTTAACATCCCTTCTTTATTTTTAACAAAATTGTTGAGTTTTATGGGATTTCTTTCCATAAATTCACAACACACCATTTACAAGTATCATTTTCATATTTGCAAATTTACGCCTGTAAACTACTAGCAAAATATGAAGAATCTATATTAGAAATCTTGTTTGGAAACCTCCATATTAAAGGACAAATCTAATTCAACCTTTTTATACACACACACACACACACACACACACACACACACACACACACGTGTGTATATATATATATATATATATATATATATATATACTGGGTGGCCCAGAAGTAGGTTTACAGTTATTCAACTATCTCTTTCACATTCCTATATTAACATTTAGATCTTAATTATAAAAATTTATAAAACCATTATTCTA
Source organism: Octopus bimaculoides (assembly GCF_001194135.2). Taxonomy (NCBI): domain Eukaryota; kingdom Metazoa; phylum Mollusca; class Cephalopoda; order Octopoda; family Octopodidae; genus Octopus; species Octopus bimaculoides. The sequence continues at coordinate 149,377,800 of NC_068982.1, read as the reverse complement.
TGCTAATTTTCTTAATTTTGTCAGGCTCCCATTTCCATTTGTAAAATAGAAATTTAAATGTAATAAAATGTTTCAGAAGAAATTTAAAGTGCCTATGTGATAACTGTAAACCTACTCTTGGGCCACTCTGTTTACCCATCAGTTTTGTGCTAGGAATACAATGGAGTGTTATGTAACAATCCAATTATATAACCTTACACTCATCAGAGATGGCTAACATGGAAGGGAATATGGCAACTGCTCTCTATTGTCAGCGGTGAATCGACACATCAGGTTTGTGGTTGCTGTGAAAAAGATGGTGAAACAAAAGGGCAGGGGATTACATTAGGAGTTATGTTCCTGGGTTGGATTTGCTGTAAAGCTGGTAAGAGTTGTATATATATATATATATATATATATATATATATATATATATATAT
>NC_068982.1:149375691-149376636 GCF_001194135.2 Octopus bimaculoides | reverse complement strand
TATATATGTATGTATGTATGTACATACTTATATTTATATTTATATGTATACAGAGAGAGAAAGACACACACACACATGCATGCATATGTATATATAGTTGCTCATACAAACACACTTGCATATTTACCTAAATATATATACCTATATATATACATATGTATATATTTTATTAAAGTGTCTGCATACAAATACTGGCTGATTCCTTTTCTATTGCTGTTGCAGAATTGCAGAATATTTGCAGTCACAGCAAGTGCGCAGTTTGCTATAATTCTGGGGAAATTATAGTTGCAGCAGTAACACTAAAGTTACTCAATTGACACTTCTGCAAGTAAGTATTTCACATTGATCTAATGTTCTCAGTTGTACTATTTTCAAAACCAAGTGCATATAGACATGTCTGCATGTAGCTTTATTAATACAATAGCAATCTTATAAAAAGATAGCCTAGAATAACTTATTTAATTTTCTTACTGAATATGCACATCTATCTATTCTGCTTGCCAACCTATCTATTTATACACACACATGCATATTTATGTATATGCATATCTATCTATCTATCTATCTATCTATCTATCTATCTATCTATCTATCTATCTGCCTGTCTGTCTGCCTGCTTGCCTGTCTGTCTATTTGTCTGTCTGCCTGCCTGCCTGTCTGTCTGTCTGTCTGTCCAGCCATTGATCTGCCTGCTGTCTGTTTATCTACCCAGACAATCTATCTGACTGTCTGTTAGCTTGCCTATCTGTCTGTCTGTTGGCCTGTCTGTCTGTCTGTTGGCCTGTCTGTCTGTGTTTTGGCCTGTCTGTCTGTTGGTCTGTCTGTCTGTTGGCTTGTCTGTCTGTCTGTCTGTCTGATTGTCTGTCTATCTGCTTATCTGTCTTTCTGCCTGTCTGTCTGTTTGATTGTCTGTCTGTCTGATTGACTGTCTGTCTGTCTGATTGT
>NC_068982.1:149374494-149375286 GCF_001194135.2 Octopus bimaculoides | reverse complement strand
TCTGTCTGTCTGATTGTCTGTCTGTCTGTCTGATTGTCTGTCTATCTGCTTATCTGTCTTTCTGCCTATCTTGTCTGTTTGTCTGTCTGCCTATTGATCTATCTGTCTGCCTGTTTGCCTACCTGTCTGTCTGCCTGTTTATCTACCTATCTACCTACATGCCTGCTTGCCTGTCTGACTGTCTGTCTCTTGTCTACTTTCCTACCATTTCACTGACACTACCTTTTCAACCTTCTTTCCAGCTACTCCTACCCACTCCTATGTAACGCTGTGTAGCTATGTATGCCCCCTACAGCGTGACCCCTATTTCTGTCACTCTCTATCATACTTTAGCGTCAACATCTAGTGTAAAGTCACTTTCTACAACACTTCCACGCAATCAAGGGGGCCTCTATTTATATCTTGGAAGTTACTCAACAGCCTCACTAGTGTCACCCGGACACTCTGTAACCTACAACACTATATAAAGTGGTTGGTGTTAGGAAGGGCGTCCAGCAACAGAAACCTTACTAAAGCAAATACTTGAGCAAAGAAGACGGATGTTAAATGATACATGTATACATACATGCATTCATGCATACATACATACGTACGGAGGAGTGGCTGTGTGGTAAGTAGCTTGCTTACCAACCACATGGTTCCAGGTTCAGTCCCACTGCGTGGCATCTTGGGCAAGTGTCTTCTACTATAGCCTCGGGCTGACCAAAGCCTTGTGGGTGGATTTGGTAGACGGAAACTGAAAGAAGCTCGTCGTATATATGTATATATGTATATGTGTGTGTTTGTCCCCCT
>NC_068982.1:149373130-149374484 GCF_001194135.2 Octopus bimaculoides | reverse complement strand
TGGCATCTTGGGCAAGTGTCTTCTACTATAGCCTCGGGCTGACCAAAGCCTTGTGGGTGGATTTGGTAGACGGAAACTGAAAGAAGCTCGTCGTATATATGTATATATGTATGTGTGTGTGTGTGTGTTTGTCCCCCTAGCATTGCTTGACAACCGATGCTGGTGTTTATGTCCCCGTCACTTAGCAGTTTGGCAAAAGAGACCGATAGAATAAGTACTGGGCTTACAAAGAATAAGTCCCGAGGCTGATTTACTCAACTAAAGGCGGTGCTCCAGCATGGCTGCAGTCAAATGACTGAAACAAGTAAAAGAGTAAAAAAGAGAGTAAAGAGAGTACGTACACGCATAAGAAAACACAGTCTTAGATCTAGGTTAGAAACTGACTGCTTCTCTATTGGTAAGACATTTTGAAATAAAACTGAAAAACGACATACATACATACATACATACATACATACAAACATACATACATACATGCATACATGCATACATACATACATACATACCCGAAAATGTCATCACAGTATTATCTGCCAATGAGACATGATGTTGTAACTAAGACACTCTATAATGAGATCTGTTGGAAGGATAACCCCAAGGAAATAACAACCCACAGTATGCTGGAAGCCATTCCACTGGTGGAATGTCCCAGTGAAAAGCTCAATTAAATGTAAACACAATAGACCTGATATAATGATCTGAGATAGAGAGGAGAAACTGTGTACAGTTGTGGAAATTAGCTGCCCAGCAGATGTTAAGATAAAGGTGAAGACCAGTGAAAAAGAGAATACCTGTGCTGAACTATTGAGAAATCTTCAGTTACTCCATCCTGGACTTTCTAGAAGCATAGTATTATACATATAATTGAGACTTTTGCCCAGTTTGTCCCTTTCAAGCCTTTCTCACCACATCATTTCTTTATCATTCATCTATCCATTCCGTCACTCTTTTAACTACAGCACTATTCTGTTACTGTAATTAAATAAGAGTAGAATTATATACTTGCGACACATAATGCTGGGCTCATAAAAATACACTCAATACCCTCTGTGAGATGATTGACACTATGAAGGGCATCCAGTCGTAGAAACTATGCTAAAACATATACAATAGAACAAGATGCTACTAGATCCTGTCAAAGCCTATATCAGCACAGAAAGCCAGAAAACAGACATAAAAATAACAAAGATGATGATGATACATGTATATGTGTACACACACACATGTGTATATGTATGCATGCATATATATATATATATATATATATATATATATATACACACACACACACACACACACATATATATGTACATATAAGATATATATATACATACCGTTCTCATACACAAATTCT
>NC_068982.1:149371455-149372442 GCF_001194135.2 Octopus bimaculoides | reverse complement strand
TAAATAAACTGTCGCCTAAATTACACAAAAATGAAAATATACCAAAAAAACCATGAGTAAATTTATTCAATAAAGCCACCATTGGCTTCAACCATGGCCTCCATCTTTGGTGTTACAAGGAGTTTTGTTAGTCCCTCGCTCAACTGCACCTTACACATAATAATCAAGGGAGTTGCAGTCTGGGGAGTTAGCAGGCCAGATGTTAGGGGTGATGTGGTTGCAGAATTTCTCTGACAGCCATGACTGGGTTCTCCTGCATGTATGGCATGGTGTAGAGCCCTGTTGCCAGACATAGAGTCCTCCAGCAGCCATTCTCTTGACCCAGAGCAGCATATACCTCCTCCAGGCATTTGGTATAGGCCTCTGTGTTGAGTCTGAGGCCCTGTGAGAAGATGAATGGAGGCATAACGTCGATATCACTAGTGATCACTCCAAACACCATGATGTTGACTGGATGTTTGATTTTTATCACTCTTGGTACATATCCTCACATTGCACTGTCCTCAGATTGACACCCAAACACTCTGAAATATTTGTATTGAAGCTTCTGGCTTGAATGCCAAGCAGTAGAGCTTATTCTTTCAAAATTTCTAGCAGAGTGAATTGAATCATGGTGATGTTTATCTCACAGACAGTGTCCAATTGATCCTACTATACTGTGTAGTCAACAAAATTAAGAACAAGTAATGTACGTACGTGAAATTAAAAATATAAAATGGAGACAATTTACCTATCGCACCATGTACATAGATGTATACACACACACACACACACATATATACATAACACTCAATATTTCATATATTCAATAAGACATATTCCATATATTCAATAAGACATTCAATACTTCATTTCATTGTACCATCCATCTTTTTTTATATTATATATTATATATTCCATATTCTATATCCCACATAAATTTTACAAGAATATAAATAAAAAACATAAAAAACAGACATAGTTGGAACTCTTTTAAATAAAATAATA
>NC_068982.1:149367273-149368581 GCF_001194135.2 Octopus bimaculoides | reverse complement strand
ATTAAATCTGATATTTTTATTTTTTTATTTCAGAAAACTTGCAGAAAAATGTTACTGAGGTTTAAAGTTTAATCGATTTTACCTAATCAGAAACAGGATTTGGAAGCTGGCATTTTCTGCATGATAGCTGTCTATCACAAAATGAAAGCAAAATCATTAGGAGGAAGAATTTTTATTAAACAAACGGAAGCAAAGTATTATGATGATCAAAGTTGTAAGAGCTTCTGAAGTTTTAATAAGTTTTAATGAATAAAGTCATGTGAAACAGTTGAACAGACATGTAAATAATTTAAGAATGAAAAAAATCCTGAACAAAGATTTTTTGCAAAAAAGTGCATTATCTGTCAAAGAAGGCATGGTTTGACATGAAATAAACAAAAAATTATGTAAGACATTCTACAGGGTGGCCACAAACTCATGCACCATGGGCGATATGATATATGCTTTATTAGCAATGAAGTAGGTAATCCATAACAAATGTTCAAAGTGTTGGCCATATAGCTCTAAATAAGTCTTCATACTGAATTTGAAATTGTGATGAACCCTCTCAAATAGCTCTTCATTGCCGTCCGCTTGTTCACATACTTCAGCATTTCTTTGTAGGAGATGTCCTTGATCACAAATCTTTTCAGAATAAAAACGAGATTTAATGAGCGTGGCCATTGCCAGTACCATGTGACTGGCCCTTGTGCCGGTGGCACGTAAAAGCACCCACTACACTCTCGGAGTGGTTGGCATTAAGAAGGGCATCCAGCTGTAGAAACTCTGCCAGATCAGATTGGAGCCTGGTGCAGCCTTCTGGTTCGCCAGTCCTCGGTCAAATGGTCCAACCCATGCTAGCATGGAAAGTGGAAGTTATGCTCCATGTAATATATCTATTTTAACATATATATGTCTTTAAACATTTCATGTATCTTTCCTCATTTTATTATCTGCTTGGAATTTGACTTAATTCTATATTTTAGTCAGCTTCATTGAGTACTTTGGTAGATTTCACATATAAATATTCATGACATAGCCAGGGATACATTTACTTTCATTGTTTTATTTATGGTATTATACTGCAACAGACTATTTGTGCAGTGCTATAGCTATGGAATGAAATCAAAGACATAATCTATTATACACACAACATTTATATTATTTATAACCATGTGTATGATAAACTATGGAAGAAAATCAAAGACATAATCTGTTATAGATAGAACATTTATATCACTTATATTGTTCAAAAGGCAAAGACTGATAAATAAATATTTAAAATTAACTTATATATATATATATATATATATATATATATATATATAT
>NC_068982.1:149364444-149367259 GCF_001194135.2 Octopus bimaculoides | reverse complement strand
TGTGTGTGTGTGTGTGTGTGTGTGTGTGTGTGTGTGTTTGTGTGTGTGTGTGTGTTTGTGTGTGTGTGTTTACACGTATGCACTCTTGTCTAGACATACAGTGATGGTTATAAATAAGCATCATCATATTATCGTCACGCAAGTTTCTAGTCTTTTGTGAAAACCATATTCTGACCATGGGGAAATATTATCTTGCTTGGAAACAAATGAGTGTTGGTGACAGAAAGGGCATCCACCTGTAAAAAATCTGCCTCTCAACAAACTCTTTCTGACCCATGCAAGCATGGTGAAGTGGATACTAAATGGTGATAATTATCTATCTATCTATCTGTATGTCTGTCTGTCTGTCTGTCCGTTTGCCTGCCTGTCTGCCTGCCTGTCTGCCTGTCTGTCTGTCTGTCTGCATATCTGTCAGTCTGTCTGTCTGCCTATGTGTGTGTGTGTGGATTTGTGTGTGTTTGTATGTGTATGTGTGTATAAACACATATATTTATATGTATATGCATATATATATACATGTATGTATGTATATGTATGTATGTGTGTGTGTGTATATATATATATATATATATATATATATATATATATTATTTAATAAACAGAATAAATGTTTTTAAGTGCTACAATTAGTTTCATGTGATGAGAGCATGCCAAACAGTATTTTTAACATATCTGGTGTCTCAGCTCCATCTTCAAGCACTGCCCGTATGACATAAAGCAAAAATGGGATACTAAGATGAGAGGAAAAACTATCTTACCATCTTACGATCATGGAATAGTACACACACACTATATAATTATATATATATATATATATATGTATGTATGTATTAGACAGAATGAGATAACAAAGCCAAGGCTGGGAGGAGTTTTCAGGACATTTATAATAAAATAATCTTACAGCTGTTTCTAGGTTATTATGGATATCCCTTCATCAGAGGTGGTGTGAGAAAATATTTGAGTTCGAATTATTGTGGAAAAGGAGGAGATAGGGAATATAGAGGGAAATAAAAGAATGAAAGCAGAGATAAGATAAAGAAAGATATTGTAGTTTCAGTTCCATTATTCAAGGAAAATGGTGTATAGAAGTGGTAAAAAATATTCCTGTACATGGTATGTAAGTTCCAATAGCAGTTCATGTTTAGTCATCTTAAAGTATGGAGCTGTAGAATCAGTGTTGCTCGTTCAAAAGGGTTTTGTGGTGTGAATGAAAATTTGAGAATGTATTGGTAGTATTTGTGGATAGATGGGGGAGGAGATATGTGTATGATTAGAAAGAGGAGATTGGTCGAATTTAAAACAAGAAGAGACAATGAGAGGAAGATGGAGAGTAAAAAGAAAAACAAAAATGGAGAGAGAAAAGAACAAAAAGTGAAAAGAGTGAAAAAAAATGAAGAAAGGGTGAAAGAAATGAGAAAAGGAATGTTAGTTGGTAGTCAAGATAATGTGATGAGAGGATGGGAGAGCTGTGGGGACAGGATAGGAAGAGATGAGAAGGTAAGGAGTAGAAGAATGTGACATATGTCAGTAGGGGTGATATGACAGAGCTGCATTTAGGGATGGTGGAGAAAAGGTAGAAAAAAGGTATATGGGGTGATACTGAAGTGAGTAGTAGTTTTGATAGTAAAATTTGAAGTGGAGGGAAGAATATAAGGATGTCAAATTACTACAAATAGAAGTATATGATAGGTTAGTGATAGGTAGGAATAGGAGAGGAGGACAGAAGGTATAATGGCATACGTACGCATGCATTCACATACATATATATGTGTGCGAATATGTATACATACATACATACACACACACACACACACACACATATATACAGACATATACATATGCCTATACATACTCATGGACATATACTCATGCATGCACACATAATACATACACACACACGGACATATATATATGTATATATATATATATACATACATACACGGATATATATATATATATATATATATATATATATATATATATATATATATATATATATATATATGGTAGATGGAAACTGAAGGAGGTCTGTTTTATATACGTATATATATATATATGTATGTGCGTGCATATGTTTGTGTGTCTGTGTTTGTCCCCCCACCATCGCTTGACAACCGATGCTGGTGTGTTTATGTCCCTGTAACTCAGCAGTTCAGCAAAAGAGACCGATGGAATAAGTACTAGGCTTACAAAGAATAAGTCCTGGGTTCGATTTGCTCAACTAAAGGCAGTGCTCCAACACGGTCACAGTCAAATGACTGAAACAAGTAAAAAAAAAAAAAGAGCAGAAGTAGTAGTGTCACTCAAGAGCCAAGAGTTACATGCTTTAGTGCTTATCAAGCTAGTTACAGACTGAAGGGTAGTAAATTTATATACCTTGATAATAGTATTTCTTTGACTAGTTTTGGAACAGATTATAAAAACGATTACAATGTGACATGGAAAAATTCATCTTTTTCAGTTAGTTTGCCCATTATGTTGTGCAATAAGTTTGCCCTTTATATCATTCAATAACTTTGCCTGTTATGCCATTCAATGTATATATATACATATATATATAAAACTAATAGGTTACTTTATAGTACATTCTGCTTGGTTGTGTAACTACTGTACTTTGTTCATTCAGATTGTGGGTTCCAGTGTTTTATTGCACTTTTCTCAACAGTGGAAATATGCATGTAGTGGCCCCCATGCCAGTGGAGCGCTAACAGCACCATCCGAGCGTGATCATTGCTAGAGCAGCTGTCTAGCTTCCGTGCTGGTGGATTGTAAAAAGCACCATTCGAGCGTGATCGTTACTAGCGTCGCCTTACTT
>NC_068982.1:149363274-149364434 GCF_001194135.2 Octopus bimaculoides | reverse complement strand
ATCGTTACTAGCGTCGCCTTACTGGCACTTGTGCTGGTTGCACGTGAAAAAACATTTGAGCGAGGTCATTGCCAGTGCCGCTGGACTGGCTCCTGTGCAGGTGGCACGTAAAAAACACCATTTGAGTGTAGCCATTGCCAGTACTACCTGACTGGCCTTCATGCCGGTGGCACGTAAAAGCACCCACTGCACTCTTGGAGTGGTTGGCATTAGGAAGGGCATCCAGATGTAGAAACTCTGCCATATCAGATTGGGGCCTGGTGTAGCCATCTGGTTCGCCAGTCCTCAGTCAAATCGTCCAACCTATGCTAGCATGGAAAGCGGACGTTAAACGAGGATGATGATGATGATGATGATGATGATGAGTATTAAAACATATTAAAGTTTTGCCAATATAGTCATACATTAGCAGAATAATACTATAGATAGGTTATGTCTTTGATTTTGTTCCATAATTAAGATTGTCTAATCACCAACAACTCTTAGAGTAGAAAAGTGACAAGTGTGTAACAAGGGAGGTCTGACCTACAGTGCACTTTCCAATAAAAGCTAGTATTGACAGAGACCTCCTGTGTAATCATGGGTTGGAAATTAAGCAGAAACGTAGATAGACAAGTAGATAGATAGATAGATAAGCAGAAAGATAGAAATATGTGTGTGCATATATATATATATATATATATATATATAGAGAGAGAGAGAGAGAGAGAGAGAATAAGTGGTCAGAGTGTTCTATTTCAAAGACTGTACAGTTGTCAATGTTATTAAACTTGTCATTTATGGTGATTATTTCTATATGAGAAGTCAGCATCTACTTATTTGGAGAATAAGGTGCAGAGAGGTTTTAAGTGTTAAGTACATTGTACTCTAGCTGGTCCGTATACATAATGACTAATGGAAACATTAGATTTGACCCAACAGTAGTCCGAAAATTTCTTTCCATATATACACATGCATACATACATTATATAATATTATATCATATCTATCTATCTATCTATCTATCTATCTATCTATCTATCTATCTATCTATCCATCTATCTATCTATCTATCTATCTATCTATCTATCTATCTATCTATCTATCTATCTATGGGTAAATGTGGCAAGAATGGTAAGAATGAAAGACGACACCATTTTAAGCCTAGACTTGTAACAAAG
>NC_068982.1:149361447-149363076 GCF_001194135.2 Octopus bimaculoides | reverse complement strand
CTTCTCGCGATCCCTTTTGATCGAAATCCCCACCTTTTTTTTCCGCGATCCCTTTTGATCGAAATTATCCCCCCACCCCACCCAAGAAAAGCTCTACTTTGTAATTTGTCCATTTTCTGTATTTAGCCCTGTGTGGCTATAATAAAAAGATATCTATCCATCTGTCTATCTATCTATCTATCTATCTATCTATCTATCTATCTGTCTACCTATCTAACTATATTATATATGTATCATCATCATCGTCGTCATTTAACGCCCACCTTTCATGCTGGCATGGGTAGGATGGTTTGCCAGGAGCTGGCCAGGCAGGAGCCTGTACCAGACTTCTGTAACTGTTTGTGTGTATATATATATGTATACATACATACATATATATATATATATATATATATATATATATATCATCCTCACCGTCATCATCATCATTTAACATCCGCTTTCCATGCTGGCATGGGTTGGACGGCTTGACTGAAGACTGTCAAGCCAGGAGGCTGCACCAGGCTCCAATCTGATCTGGCAAGGTTTCTACAGCTGGATGCCCTTCCTAACGCTAACCACTCCGAGAGTGTAGTGGGTGCTGTTTACATGTCATCGGCACAGGAACTAGCGAAGTGGCACTGGCATTGACCATGTTCGAATGGTGCTTTTTATGTGCCACCAGTACGGGTGCCAGTCAGGCAGCTCTAGCATAAATATATATGTGTGTGTGTGTGTGTGTGTGTGTGTGTATGTATATAAGTATATATATAAATTTAAGTCACAATATTTGGATCCAAGTAATCTGATGGAACACATAGCAAAAAAAAATCAAATAAATAGATAGATAGATAGATATATAGTTGTCTAAGAATCTGTAAGTTAGAAAATAGGCATTCATAATTTTGTCAATGGAATCAGTATATGAATAAAAGTATACAATATCTCAGATCTGTTATAACTGATCTTACCAACTGGTTTTGCACAGGATATCAGAAAACTGGGTTATCTGATACATGTGCTCTTCAGAGATGGCAGGTATGGGAAAAATACGGTGACTGCTCTCTATTATACGAGGTGAAGAAGTGCGGAAGTGTTACATCTAGTTTGTAGGTGTTGTGGAAAACTGATTAGTAAGATCAGCTGTAATGGATCTATAATACTGAATACTTTGATCAATATATATATGTATATATATATATATTCACAAAATTGCAAGTATGTATAGCTTACAATAATACCCAAGAATTGGTTAATGTCTGAGGATATGAAACCAAAGCAGGAAAGGCTACACCATCCTACCACTTCATTAGGATACTTAAATCAAATCCAAGTGAAATCTTGGAGCTCTCAACCCTGGCACACATGGTCCAATCTATAAAATTTCCTGAAGCTTGTCCCAATTTGCCAAACTTTTATTTCTTACTCTTCTTGGTCATGTCAACAGCTCAAATGATGACTATAATAAACTCAAAGGCGTAGGAGTGGCTGTGTGGTAAGTAGCTTGCTTACGAACCACATGGTTCCGGGTTCAGTCCCACTGCATGACACCTTGGGCAAGTGTCTTCTACTATAGCCTCGGGCCGACCAAAGCCTTGTGAGTGGATTTGGTAGACGGAAACTGAAAGAAGCCCGTCATATATGTATATA
>NC_068982.1:149356458-149361416 GCF_001194135.2 Octopus bimaculoides | reverse complement strand
TATATATATATATATATATATATATATATATATATATATATGTATGTGTGTGTATATGTTTGTATGTGTATATGTTTGTGTGTGTACATTTTGTGTGTGTATATGTTTGTGTGTCTGTGTTTGTCCCCCCAACATTGCTTGACAACCGATGCTGGTGTGTTTATGTCCCCGTAACTTAGCGGTTCGGCAAAAGAGACTGATAGAATAAGTACTAGGCTTACAAAGAATAAGTCCTGGGGTCGATTTGCTCGACTAAAGGCAGTGCTCCAGCATGGCCACAGTCAAATGACTGAAACAAGTAAAAGACTAAAAGAGTAAAAGAGAACTCAACCCTACCACAACTAAACATATCAGTGACCATTGCCAGCTTCAATGTTGTTTCCTCCTGTGTCTCTGTATCTGCTCTCTCAGCCATCAACACAGTGTCTGTTTGAGTCTGGAAGAAGGAGTGGAGCCCATGGTTTTCACAAGATCTCCAACTAACACATTGTCATCATTATCAGCATCAACATTGTTCTAACATCTATTTGTCTTTGCTTGCTTGGATCAGATGACATCAATGAAATTAATGTTTGCTTGACGCGATTAATTAAAGATAGTATAAAATATAACCTTTAAATAAAAATACAATTTAACCATGTCTGTAACAATGTTTTCCTTTATAACACAGTAATCCCTTGACTATCACGGGTGTTACATTCCAAAAACATTTGCTATAGGTGAAAATCCGTAAAGCAGAAACAGTACTGTACTGAATACTTGTTTTTATTAGTTTTATAATTTGTATATATTTATTTTATTATAAATACAAAGTAATACCATACACTTGCCTCCTGAGTTTCATTTTCCATACAGTATGTGCAATTCTTTGTTTACTCATCTACGGTACACGGCGTATTTTCTTTTAGTATATTTTAATTAATGTGTTATATAGTGCAGCACTGTACTATATTTTTATTAATTTTTAGGTGTGAAAATGCTTATTTTATCACAGAAATAATTAAAATCTAAAAAAATGTGGATACCTATTGGCTGCAGAGACCTGCGATATACTGAGGAGTCTGCAATATAAATTTACATATATTAGCCAGAAAAATCTGCGATGTGCTGAGTGCATTATGGGTGAACCACAATATGGTGAATAATTACTGTGTTTTCTTTTACATACATGCTCTGATTACTCTTTTACAATATTTTTGCTTATCGTTATCCTTTTTCTTTAAAAAAATTGGATAATAAATTGTGGGAATTGTCTGAAAGAATTGCTGTTCATCTCATTTCGGGTAATATTTGATTCTAATTGAGTCACTGAGCCACAAGTGGTTTTGTTTGTAGGAGAAGGAGGAGTATTACATTGAATGTATCAACGCACTTGACTGATTTTTATTTCATTGACCCCAAAAGGATGAAAAGCAAAGTTGATCCCACTGGAATTTGAACTAAGAATGTAAAAATTAAATACTGTAAGTCATATTGTTTGATCTTTTTTTTCCTGATTTTACCAATCCACACAACAGAATCATTACCAGTGAGCTTATTTTAAGAAACATATTCCTACTTCTATGAAATACCTTAAGGGAACATACTAGACCACATTGTGATTTATTCAGCAATAATGGAATGTTTTGCCTTACTGCAACCTGCATTGCAATAATGGAATTCCTTATTGTGATATCTACCATGCAATACAAGAGTGCCATACTACAGCTCATAATAGCAGTATGTAATACTGCAATCTATGCAAAAACATTTAAAAGATCTATTCTCTAAAAGGACTTACAGTGACAAGTTACTGAAATTTAGGTTAGAGGTTAAATGACTCAGTTTCTGTTTCTGTACGTTTTGGGTAAGTTTAACATCCTAACAATGTGTCAGCTATCTAGCTATGTTATACAGAAGACTGAATTTGGCAGCAGACTTAGATTACAATATAAGCTATGCAGTCAAGTTACATCTCTGTACTGTAGCATATCATATTGATTTGAGGCTGTTACACAAAAGCTGATATGCTCTGCAACTGTTTTTGCTGTCATTTCTACACTGGCATTAGTAAATGTATTGCTCTCAATTGTCATTTCCTATTTGAATATTTCATGCTAAAAGCTATTTATTCGCTAAAAGTTATAGTTAAACATCTGAACTACTGAGGCAGAAAGCTCTTTAATTTGAAATTCTCACATAAGTTATTATTGTTTAGCACCAGGTGAGCCCTATGCTGATTGATGATCAAAAGCATTTTAACCAAATCCTTCTTTTTGTTTTAAAATAAATGGCAGGGCATAGTTTCAAGAAAGAGGGAATTTGGTTGCTATTTCTAGCAGGTCAAGCAATCCCATTGAAGCTCTTTATGTATCCCTGCTTGGCTTCTCACAAGTATTATATAATGGAGTCTTTTACATAAAGTAAATTGCTCTGTCTGTCTCTCATTGTGTACATAGCTGCAAAATAGTTATCTTAGTTAACAGCTGAGTTGTTTCACATTGAAATTCTTACACATTTTCAGAATTTGTCAAAATCATTCCAACCATGATAATATTGACAAATAGAAATAAATTTACCAAAACAAGTAAATAAAAAACAAGTAAACAGCTTGGTATATAAATAAATAAGTATTCTTTTATGCTTCTATTCTTTTATTCTTTCATTTGTTTCAGTCATGTGACTGTGACCATGCAGGAGCAACAGCTTAAGGGGTTTTAGTTGAACAAATCAACCCTAGGACTTATTCTTTGTAAGCTTAGTACTTATTTTATTGGTCTCTTTGACTGAACTGCTAAGTTACAGGGGCATAAACACAACAATGTTGGTTGTCAAGCGATGGTGGTAGGGACAAACACAGACACACACACACACACGCACACAGTGGGTTTCTTTCAGTTTCCATTTCCTGAATCCACTCACAAGGCTTTGGTTGGCCTGAGAGTATAGTTGAAAACACTTGCCCAAAGTGCCATGCAGTGGGACTGAACCTGGAACCGTGTGGTTGGGAAACAAGTTTCTTATTACACAACTGTGCCTAATTTAATGTTCCCATGCTGAGAATCAAACTTGGATTGCCTGGGTGAAAGTATATAAATGAATATTAATATTTTTGGACATTTTTACATTGTTGAAGCAAGAATCTTTTGAAAATTATCATTTTGGAGGCTATTTGCCTAATTTTCAGAGATGAAAAAATTTGTAACATTCACAGAATGTATTGAGTGAACATGAACCAACTTTAGTTGGTCATAAATGGAAGACGACAATGTAATATTACATATTATGCACCAAATTTTAACTTTCACATTTCTCTTTGAGACTTATTAATTAACAGTATTACATAGCAGATTCTGATATGACTCCGTAAACGCAAGAGTACATCATGTTTGTGGTTCTAGTCACAAAGTATAGCTTCTTGAACATAGCTGGATCCTTCATGTTCCATGTCAGGAAAGAGCTGTAGGCTAGGGGCAGGAATGTGTCATTTATAGTTAAAAAAATAGAATTATTTTCAGTGGTCAGTTCAGGCTGGCCAAGTGTACCTAGCATATCCAGGATATCTTCAACAATAAACTTAGTGAGGGCCATCACTGAATCGCTCAAAGATTATTTAGTCACAGACCAGCTCTGTTTAAAAGCATTCCAACCATGACCTTTATGTTTATTTCAAGAGTATATATATATAGGACTACATTATCCAGTGTGTCTTTTTCTTTCCTATGATAGCAACATGTCATTCAAGGGAGACTCAGCTGCTATTTCAAACAAATTGAGAGACCATATTGAGGCTCCCTTGTTGGATTGTGGTGGTGGTAGTGGTGGTGGTGGTGGGAGTAGTGATAAACATGTTAGTGGTTGATGCAGGTTGTGGTGGTGGTGGTGCCAATGGTTTTCATAATGATTGGTGATGATGAAGGCAATGGTGATGAAAATGATGATGATAATGACGGCAGTAATGAGGAAGATGAAGGTGAGGATGAACACGACGACGACGACGACGACGACGATGATGATGATGATGATAATGATGGTGATGTTGATGAAAGCAAAGATAATGATGATGGTTGTTTTGCTGTTGGTGTTGGCTATGCTATTGATGCTAATCACTCTAAGTAAGTGTAGTCTGTACAATAAAGATAATGAATGCCTAGTAAATAATGTCTCTCACTCTCTCATACTCTCTTTCTCTTTCTATCTCCCTCATCTTCTCTCTCTTTCTCTCCTACACTTTGCCTCTCTCATTCTCAATCAGATAAATGAAATGAAAATAGAAATGTCAGATCGTAGTGTTATGACTTAAAATTATTGAAAGGAATAAAAGAAAGATAGAAAGATAACGCAACCACCACAACAACAACAACTGCAATAACAACAAAAAGATAAAAGGAAATAAAGATACCGGTGAATGACATGTGAGAAAATCTAGTTTATATGCTAGACTTGTGTTAGCAACTCTTGGGGAGAGACATTGTCAAAATGTGCAAGACAGGAGGTCAGTTCCAGAGCTTTTGATAAAGTGCAATGTCATAACCTTTTCTTAAAATTTACTTATTCTTCTGCAGATGAGTATAATTTACTTAGCTTTTCTATAGATGGCAGTGTCTTAAATTCACTAACATTCAGCCTGGCCTAACGTTGTTATAAATTGGTCCAGTCTGATGAAAGTTTTCCATTACTCAAAGAAAGAATCTTTATGAATGATACTTTCCACAATCTAAGAACAACTAAGAATTACGATTTTCAAACCAATATTTTGATTATGCATTAAGTTACAAGTATAGAAAGACTACAAAAGGACAAAGGGAGCGATTGTGTAGCATCAAGGAATGAACAGAAGAGAAAGAGTGGAAAACTTGAGGTTGGCTGGTATGAGAGAAAGATGGAGAAGAAATTGTGTCTTTGGTTTTGAGCCTATGGCTTCCCTAGGTTATGGACTTTTATTGGAGGCTTAAGTTAGAAGACCTCCTCCTCCCCCT
>NC_068982.1:149344638-149355723 GCF_001194135.2 Octopus bimaculoides | reverse complement strand
ACACACACACACACACACACACACACACACACACACACACACACACACACAGAGAAACACGCCTTCAGAATTCAGGACAGTTCTACCATCATGTTATGTGAGACACTGTGTTACAAGGGTTAGCACGTCCAGGTATTGATGTGTTAACCTTTGACCCATAAAATCCAATACCAAGTCCTACTCTCTGAACAGAAAATTTCTGCACTCGACTATCAGAATATAAAACAAACTTTCACCTTTACATGAGCCATCTTCGGTAGCAAGGGACAAGACTTCAAACACTGAGTGTACAAATATCTTTTGTTAATCTTATCATAAGAGATACAGTAACCCAGTGACTGGTTCATTGAAGATAGAGAACTGTTGTCAAGTACAAACGGTGAAACTGTTACCAAGTACAAAAATTACAAAGCAACAAAATCAGCTGCAGTATCAACAACAGCAACAACAACGCCATTAACAGCACTGTCTCTAGTGCAACAAAGAGTAAACAAATTCCATCTAATTAGTAAATTGAGCATTCTCTTCATCTGGTGTTTGTTTATCATCATCATCATTATTATTATTATAGCACCATTTTATTAATTATTTCTTTAGGTTTAAATATTTTCTTCTATATTAAATTAATCTTTTTCTCATCCTCATTGCAATTACTTAATAATATTCTATATATATATATATACAATATATATGTATATGTGTGTGTGTTTGTGTGAGTGTGTGTGGATGTATGTGTGTGTGTATGAATGTGGGATATGATAAAAATGAGGGATGGATGCTGTTTGGAATATTGCAGAAGATGGGGTAATATGATGTGGTATACTCTTTACTTATTTCAGTCATTTGACTGCGGCCATGCTGGAGCACTGCTTTTAGTCGAGCAAATCGACCCCAGGACTTATTCTTTGTAAGCCTAGTATTTATTCTATCGGTCTCTTTTGCCGAACCGCTACGTTATGGGGACGTAAACACACACACACACACACACACACACACACGCACACACACACACACACGCATATATATATACATATACATATATACGACAGGCTTCTTTCAGCTTCCATCTACCAAATCCATTCACAAGGCTTTTGTCGGCCCGAGGCTATAGTAGAAGACACTTGCCCAAGGTGCCATGCAGTGGGACTGAACCCTGAACCATGTGGTTGGTAAGCAAGCTACTTACCACACATCCACTCCTGTGCCTATATAGTAACAAGTTCCACTTTCGTTTCTAAGGATGATATAATACAGTAGACAGGAGAGTAATGGAAGGACAAGAGACAGAATGATGTGTTTGAGATTAAAGGTTGGGATTTAAGAGATTGATACCAAAAATGTATGCACGTGGGTCATCAATTATATAAAAGAAGGGATATCAATAGAAAGTGGCTCAGAGGAGAGTCCTCTTGAGTACTGCTTTTCACCAATCATTTCAATTCCTTGTCATCTCTTCCATGACCCTCAGCATGGAAGAGATCAGCCATTATTACCTCATCCCAAATTTCTCCAAGTCTTTGTCTTCCACAGATTCCATCTACTGTGAGTGACTGGCACTATTTTATACATCACATGCCCAAACCACTGCAGTGTTCTTTCTATTCCACTTATGCCCAGTTTTTCTCTCACCCAATATATTTGTGCTCCATCGATCATGCACATTGACTCTGTGCAAACGGTAGAGTATTCTTTCTTTCTTTCTTTCTAGGTCCTCCTCCACAATGTATTTCACACACAAGCACCACACACTTTGTCTTTCACCCTGAAAAAGAAACCTTTTTGTTACCCACACAAATATCAGATCCCTGAATTTTACTCCACTCTGTTCTTTCTCTGACTACTATACTTTGAGAGCATCCACCATCACTGCTGATTAGGTCACTGAGATAACAGAAGCTACCAACTATTTCTAGGTATCCCGTTGGGTATTTAAGAGCATCTATTTCTTGTGAATCTTCCACATCCAAAGTTCCCCTTCTCTGATAATCTGATTATAAATCCACTGCGCCACTTGTGCGTCCATAGTTTGCATTGGGTACACCATATCAAATTTTTCTCCATTGCTTCTCTACATATCAAGTAGGACCATTTCTTGAATAGTAGCATAGAGTCCTGTCTGTTTTCCAACTCACAAAGACTTTAGTCCTTGCTAAGTTAACTTTGACACCCTTTGATTCCCGGTTTTGCTTCCATGTCTAGAATTTCTTTTCTAACTCTATTTCTGATTCCATAATAAAAACCCATAATTATCTCTATAAAGGAGTTCCAACTGGCATCTAGTCTTAAACTCCACCTTTATAGCCTGGAGAATTACGATAAATAGAAGTGGGTTGAGCACTGAGTCCTGATTGACTCCCACTTGCACACTAAATTTGTCACTGTACTAATTGCTAACTCTTCTCTTGTTGAGAGTTAGTAATAATGACTATAGTTTCTAACTTCCATCTTATATGGCTCGTATGCTCTCACTAGCTTCCTCAGTGATCCTGAAATCACCAAGCAAAGAATTCTGTTGAAAGCTTTCTCCAGGTCAACAAAGTAATAACAGTGGTTTTACTTTAGCCAAGTACTTCTCCTGCAGTTGTTACATTAGGAAAAGGACATCAGTAGTTCTTTAGAACTTCTTGCTGGTACAAACCCAAACTGCTTCTCATCTTGGTTAACTATCTCCTTGATCAATTGAGCTATAACTCTTTCTGTGACCTTCATGACTTGGTCCAGCAATCTG
Source organism: Octopus bimaculoides (assembly GCF_001194135.2). Taxonomy (NCBI): domain Eukaryota; kingdom Metazoa; phylum Mollusca; class Cephalopoda; order Octopoda; family Octopodidae; genus Octopus; species Octopus bimaculoides. The sequence goes on along the minus strand of NC_068982.1, from coordinate 149,352,995 downwards.
ATATCCTTGTAATTACCTCTTTAAGGCAAACTCCTTTGCTTCTATAATAGTTGACTATAATGCTGCGTTGCCAGCAGCTAAAATATTTCATTCATTCATTTCTAATCTTACTTCCTGTGTTATTGTATTTACAATAATTTGATTTACATATTATTGCTGATTTGTATTGAAAAATCTTTTAAGCTTTTAATAACTTTCTTCTTCTGCCAGACATTCTTGTTCACTGAAGTCAATTCAGTAAAATATTCTTCTTTGATATTTCATCATTAAAATTCTCTATCTATCGAACACTACTTATCAATATATCCTCCTTTTTCTCACCCATCCATCCATCCATTCATACATCTGTCCATCCATCCATCCATCCATCCAACTGTCCCTTCATCTGTCCAGGCATCCATCCATGCATCCGTCCATCCATCCACCCATTCAAGCATTCACCCATCCATCCACCCATCCACCCACCCATCTATCCATCCATCCAACCATCCGCCCGTCTGTCCATCTGTCCATCCATCCATCTCTTTAAGCACATACCACCTCCACCTTGTCGTTGTCGTTGTCGTTGTCGTTGTCATCGTCGTCATCATCATCCTCATCATCATTGTTTTAACATCCACTTTTATATGCTAACAAATTTTCTCTGGCTGGATGCCCTTCACATATTTCCCAGTAAGGTAATATTTTCCCATGGCTAGGAATACTGGAAGTGAATGTCACTTCTTGTATGACAGTGAGTCTCATTTACAACTAACATGCGGGTGAAAACATACACAAACATACACAAACATACGCAAACAAATGCAAACATACACAAACATACGCAAACATATGCAAACACACAGAAACATAAGCAAACACACACAAACATACACACACTCACATTCACATACACTGATATACATACATACATCATCATCATCATCATCACAGAATACTGGAAATGTAAGATGTTTGTTTACAACAGTCACACAATGTCAAGACTAGGTAAAAAGTAAAAGAAGTTCCTTCCCAAGTTTTGCAGACTGATAAGGGCTGGTTTCCTGGTTTCCATGGTGTATATATAATCCTGACCTGAATGGGATGCTGGTCTGTTGCAGCATCCTATTACTCAGTTTTGTCAGATGAGCAAACTGAGGCAATGTGAAATGAAATGCTTTGCTCAAGAATACGTGTTGCCCAGTCCAGGAATTGAAACCACAATCTCACAATCATTAATCCAACACCCTAACAACTAAGCCACGGATTAAGGGATTAAGACCCACCGAGGCCCTAAGCACTTAAAAGATTTTGGTGCCCCCATAAAAGATTATGTAATTCAAAATATAAACAATAACAAACCGTAAAATAATTTTTCGTTTTGCAAAACATAACAAACAGTAAGAGGTAAAATAATGTTTATTTTTGTATATTTCCATTTTATTTATATTTGAAAAGTTTCCTCCTACTTTTTTGAATTGCAAAGTTTTTGATTGGATCTTCAAAATTAATCTTAGGTAACACATCTGCATCTATACTTAGTAGAGATAAAGGCATTCCGAATATTATTTTCGCAAGTTTAAAGTGATTTCTTTTGTGCTGTAAACCATTTACCATTTCTGTATATATATAGAGAGAGAGACAGGAGTGGTTGTGTGGTAAGAAGCTTACTTTCCAACTACACAGTTCCAGGTTCAGTCCCACTGTGTGGCACCTTGGGCAAGTGTTTTCCACTATAGCCTCAAGTGAACCAATGCCTTGTGGGTGAGTTTAGCAGACGGTGACTGAAAGAAGCCCATTGTATATGTGTATATACCTATGTGTATATGTGTGTGTGTGCGTGTGTGTGTTATTGTGTTTGTGTATCTGTGTTTGTCTCCACCTTACTGCTTGACAACCACTATTGATGTGTTTACATTCCTGTAACTTAGCGGTTCAGCAAAAGTGACCAATAAAATAAGTATCAGGCTTTAAAGAAAAAAAAATAAGCACTGGGATCAATTCATTCAACTAAAATTCTTCAAGGCGGTACTCCAGCATGGCCGCAGTCTGATGGCTGAAACAAGTAAAGGATAAAAGATAAAATAAAAGAGAGAACTAAAATTTTTGAACACGTATACAGTCACCGATCAGCCAGTGCAAACATGGTTCAAGTCCCGTCAGCTGATCTGCTGTCTCAGTTTTATGCTTATAATGTTCAATATAAAATATTTAATGTAAACAATATTAAACATTAATTTTAACTTTGTAAATATCAATTTCACATCAAAAGAAATATACTATTGATATTATTGAAGCCAAATATCTTTTGTTTGCTAGGTAACCACATACTTTGTAAACCTCTCACCTTCACTTAGATTGTGTCCCCCCAACCTTTCTCAAAGGTATGTCTGCTGTTGAATGAACTTTTAGCTCCCTTCATACACAATCATCTTGTATTGGTAATCCATTAACCAGGTCGCCATGTTCTGTATTTGATATCTTTTTTCTAATATCTGATCAAGAAGAAATAAATATTTATCTGTGTGCCTGAGGACAGAAAAACGTTTTAAGTATTTATCGTCTTTTTTTTTTATCTTTTACTTGTTTCAGGCATTAGACTGCGGCCATACTGGGGCAACACCTTGAAGAATTTTTAGTCAAATGTTTTGACCCCAGGATTTATTTCACTGTGACAAATTAACCCCCATGAACAGTACTGCAAATCGCCAATCCCCAACACTTCTCCATGCCTGTCTGCCTGCATATTTTCACCCCTTCTGCTTGGCCACACGAGTATATGTGTGCATGCATGCATGTGCATGACTGTGCATATGCATGTCCATGCACATGTGCTTCCATGCATGTGCATGTATGTACACATACACACTTACATGTGCATGCATGTGTGCATGTGCTCGGGTGCATATGTACATGGAGATAAAGATGGGCACATGCATGTGTGTGTGTCCGTGTGTGTGTATGTCCATGTGTGTGTATGTGTGTGTGTATGTATATGTGTGTGTGTGTGTCTATGTGCATGTGTACCTGTGTGTGTCTGAATGTACATATAATCACACATACACACTCGTATAAGTCCGGATGCATACACACAGATATATGGGCATGTACATATATACATATATACATCAAACCGCTATACCACGTGACCTTTCTCGACCAGTCACCAGCTAACATCCAGTAGTAAACATTGACTCTCTTCAATCGAATTCTCATTCAGACCCCAATGGCTGAAGACTAGCCACACACTTGAAACTTAGAGTACTTAGGAGTCTGAATCAAACTGTTTTGATCTGTATATGTGCATATGCAATTGTTTATATTTCTGACTGACTTTGGAGATACCAATTCCTGGATATACCAGTTCCTGTTTGGAGATACCAATTCCTGGATATACCAGTTCCTTTGGAGATACCAGTTCCTGTTCTTTCGGATTATGCCATTCTAATCTTGATTGGAAATCATATATTTATATATATATATATATATATATATATATATATATATGACAGGCTTCTTTCAGTTTCCATCGACCATATGCATTCACAAGGCTTTGGTCGGCCCAGGGCTATAACTGAAGACACTAAACCCAGAACCATGTTGTTGGGAAGCAAACTTCTTACCACATAGCCACACCTGCACCTGTGTAGAATTTTGAATTACAGAGAAATGTGGAAAAATATATCAACCTTCCTTTGTATGAGGCCCTCAAATCCTGATGGAGATGCTGGTGTGCCATCATGATACAGAATATCTCGGACACTTTTTATAGCTAAAAGAGCCCACTCCTTTGTAAGTCTGATCACAATTGCTAACTTCCAGAAAAGAGGAAAAAACTGACAGAAAGAAAAAATGAAACAAAGAGAAGTGAACGCAGTACAGGATTGCTAGTTTGTTTATTGACACACAAAAGATGAAAGGCAAAAATTGGCCCTGGTGGGAGTTGTACACAGCCTACAGGTAGTGAGAATGATTACTGCAAAGTAAATCTATCTGATGCTCTTGTAATTCTACCAGCTGACTACTTTATAAATATATTATCAATAAATCAATAATTGGAAAACGTGTGTAACACTCACTGGATCCAGAGAGTAAAATATACAAGCAACATCAATTTAATGAAATACACATATACAGACATATGCTGGTGCCACATACAAAGCACCAGTGATGGTGTCACATACAAAGCATGCATGCTGGTGCCACATATAAAACAGCCAGTACAATCTGTGGTTAGTATTAGAAAGTGCATCCAGCCATAGAAACCAAGCCGAAACAGAGAACTGGAGCCTGGTGAAGATCTACAGCTTGCTAGCCCCTGTCAAACCATCCAACCTGTGCCAGTATGGAAAACAAATATTAAATGGTCATCATGATGATGAGGATGATGATGATGATATACATATATATATATATATATATTATGGAAGACGGTAGGGAGTAAAATTGGTCACTATTTAGTTATGCATTTAGGAGTTGGTTGTAATTTACTTATTGAATTTATTTACCGATAAAATTGTTGTGCACAGGATAAATGTGTTTGAAAGGTGCGGTTTCTTTGGTATGTTTGTTTCCAAACAACACTTATTTTAGTGCTGTTGACACCACTGGATTGAATGGTACTGCCCAGGTGTCGAAACCATAATGATATCTGTGGGGCAGCTGATGATGAAGGTATCTTGGATTGTTGGTATGGCCTGTTTTTATACATGTGGAATAGTATTATAACACATCCTTTTGATATATATATATCTGCAATCATCATCATCATCGCTTAACGTCTGCTTTCCATGCTAGCATGGATTGGATGATTTGACTGAGGACTGGCAAACCAGATGGCTGCATCAGGGTCCTATCTGATCTGGCAGAGTTTCTACAACTGGATGCCCTTCCTAACGCCAACCACTCCAAGAGTGTAGTGGCTGCTTTTACGTGCCACCAGCATGAGAGCCAATCAGGCGTATATATATTTATATATATATATACACACACATAACATATACACGCACAGACTTATGGCAAATATGTGTGTGTGTGGAGGGGTGTATAGTCATCTAAAACTCCATAAATCAAGGAAAACAGGCACTCATATATTTGTTACTAGAGTTACTCATATATTTGTTACACACACACACACGTGCATGCGTAAACACACACACACACACCATTACCATTGCACATGCATACAACCTTGCAACGTCTTCCTACACTACACTACATCCTCAACACATTTATTTGCAAACAAAATCATTTACACACACTGCCTGTTAATACTTACACACAGACACACGCACACGCACACACACACTGATATGATCATCCACTTACACCAATTAATACCACCAAATTTACACATGCACATTTATGCACATACAATATAATAATCTTCTGCAAACAAGCATTGTTTCAATACACCTGCTACTAAGAGTGCACACACTCTGACACATGCAGCTACCACAAACACACCCACGCCTGCATCAACACTTCCCACATGCACACACATAGATAGCTGCATGTATGCATATATGCTTAAGTTGATAACTCCATTTGAAATAGATATAATTAAAGAAATACGATTAAAATTTTGAATTTGTGAATGTTAATAAAATTAAATTCTTATCTAATTGGAAAAGAAACAAGAAGTAAATTAAAAGAAACTATTAAGACTGATTAATTAATCTAAAGAAATATGCAATATGTGTGTGTATGTTTGTGTGTGTATGTGTGTATTGTGTATGTGTGAGCTTGCATGCATATGATGCTCTACAAACGTGTGTGTATGTGTTTACATGCACAAACAAACACACACACACACACACACACACACACACACACACACACACACACACAAACACATATGTGTGAGCAACAAACCTGCCTATTTCTTCACCTCTGTTGTTTACTGGAAGAACAAATTCAATAAATTTCTATATTACACCATTTTCAGAATTTGCACTCATTATTGTTTAGACTTCAGAACAATAAATTCTTTATTATAAATATTACCATTATCCACCTTGACATTGTAAAGGGTGTCAGGAGGAGGATCTTAAAACCCATCCTCAAATAAAGATGTTGTTGATGTAGTGGCTCCCTATTACAACGAGGCTCTTGTAGCCTGTAGCTTTAAGGATGACATCACCTATATGCTTAGACCTAACACCAACAAAATAAAACATGGCCTCTTGTTTGCTCTACCCTTCTCACTCATCTTGTAAATTCACACAGGAAAAGTCTTTTTTTCATTAGTAGATAATTATTTCAGTCTCACTTGTCTTGGTGATTATTCAAGACTCAAAGTAAAAGTCTTGTTCAGCTGTGCATCTAGTATCAGAAAGATATTAGTGAACATCCCAGGAAACTCATCTAGAGTGTGCAATGAGTGCCCATTTAATATTCAATTCAACACTAAGGTCATATTCTATGAAGAAGTGATGATATCCAGCAACAGTAACTACAAAGGTACACATATACAAAAATATGATTGACAGGAGGCCCCTCTAAGGCCAGGTTAAATAAACACAGGTTCTCATATAGGGTTCTAAGAGAGGCTCAACATTACATTATTAACCAGTTACATATGACAATAAGAATAGAAAGAGACACCATACAAAATTAACTGGCAGCTGTTAGAATAGCCTGGGCCATCCCTCAATAGAAGCAGATGGTTTAAACTTTGTTTAACTGAGAGGAAAATAATCCTAAAAATTTCACACCATCTGTGCGCTTCCTTGAACTGAAAAAGTGAAATTTTCAGTTACTGCTCTCATGATAGAAAGTTCATTTTTGAAATGTGGTCTTCCTCTTTTACAGACTGAGGAACAAGAAAAACGTACACAAGCACAGCTACCCATCTTTGGCCATGATTAGAATTGTACATAGGAGGCAACTCTTCTTTTCTTCTCAGGAAATTTTGTTTTTCTTTTTGTTCTTTTTCCCCAATATAACAAGACTATATATTTACCTCCAGCACTAAAGAGGCTATGTGCTTCCAGCCAGCGTGTCTCATGAGCCATTAGTATTGCCAAGTGACTTAGTAGACACAAAACCAATGATAACTTTCTGACCAGTTATATACCATAACTACTATATATTCAGGGGTTGGACAAAATAATGGAAACACCTAGCATCATAATTTTGAAATATCTATAAAACCATCAAAAGCTTGTTTATTTTTATGTTTTTTGATTTATTATTAGTGTTGCTTAATATGTTTTGCTAAAATTGCTATTTCTTTTCAGCTATCATCAGAAAAGCACAATTAAAATTCATTAAAATGACAGATCTATTGAACTTTCAAAGAGGTCAAATTGTTGGTGCTCGTATGACAAGTACTAGCATAACGAAAACAGCTGAAATGTTTGGTGTATCAAGAAGAACTGTCTTGAAAGTAATGGCAGCCTTTCAGAAAGAGAAAAACCTCGTTGAAACAAAACTCTGGAAGAAAACCAAAACTTTCAGATAGGGACTGTCGGACTCTTACACAAATTGTTAGAAAGGATCACAAAAGTACATCTTCCAAAATTACTGCAGAGCTTAATGACCACCTTGAGAACTCAATTTCCACAGAAATTGTTCGCTGGGAGCTGCACAAAGCCAGATTTCACGGGAGGGCTGCAATCAGAAAGCCACCACTTTCAAAAATAAACATTGCAAAGCGTTTAGAGTGGAGTAAAAACCTACAGAATTGGTCCCTAGAGCAGTGGAAGAATGTTATTTTCTTGGACGAGTCATCCTTTACTTTATTTCCAACCACTGGCCGAGTATACATTTGGAGACAGCCAAAAGAAGCATTTAACCCAGACTGCCTTCTTCCAACTGTTAAACATGGAAGAGGATCTGTGATGATCTGGGGGGTTATATCTCGGAAATCTACCAGCCCAATGGTTTCCCTACATGGCAGAATTAATAGTCAAGACTATTTAAGCATTTTATCTGATTAAATTCATCCTATGGTTGCGAAACTGTTTCCGGAGGGAAATGCAATCTTTCAGGATGATAATGCACCAATTCACATAACTAAAGTTGTTACTGAATGACACGAGTAACATTCTAGGGAAGTTGAACATCTTGTCTGGCCACCACAGTCCTCAGATCTCAATATTATTGAACATTTATGGTTCATTTTAGAAAAACAAGTAAGGAGTTGATGTCTTCCACCATCATCAATACAAGAACTGGAGACTATTTTAGCTGCAGAATGAACACGTCTACACGTCTAAATATGCATGCATAACCAACTTTGATCTCTCTATATATTTTAATTCACGATTACATACCCATCACTGTACATATTTCTTACCACTACTCTAGTTTTTGAATCTTTGTGTATATATATATATATATATATATATATATATATATATATATATATATAT
>NC_068982.1:149335490-149343821 GCF_001194135.2 Octopus bimaculoides | reverse complement strand
GAGAGAGAGAGAGAGAGAGAGAGAGAGAGAGAGAGAGAGAGATTCATATAGGAGTGAATGTGTGTATAAGAAGCCATAAAAATAGCTAATAATTTTTTGAGACTAAATAGATTTGGTATTCTTTTAATTTCTATTTTGTTTCTCTTTTCTTTATGGATGTGAGAGAATTACAATGTATTATATCATGACATTGGTTTAATTTTCGATTTTATTGCAGCATATCTCTTTATCTTCCACTGAAAACTGATAATATTATTACCTCTTGCCTTATTGATAGGTTTATAAATAGACGCATCTCACCAGACCATTTCCCCCATTTATTTTTGGCATGCAAGATAACTGCTCTGAAATAGATGACCCATTCAAGCATAAGGACCATTAAACAGTCGTTGCTGAAGATCTTTATATAGTCCTGGTTGTAATGCAACTAGAGTTGAGTAATAATAATTTATTTAAAGAAATTATTACTGCTTCAAATAAATGGAAGAAAAACAAAACAAAATGAAAAACAAAACAAGCAAAATACAATAAATGCAAAAATGAAGCAAATAATGAAAAAAACAAAAAGACATGGATTGTTACCAGTATAATCATTCAGCTCTGAATTAAGCACAGAGCCAGAAATATTTATGGCACATGGGTACAAATAGTTTAATTGACTGATTCTTAGTTAATGACTGGTACTAATTTTATCAACCCTTAGATTTAAAGGTTTCAGATTTTGGCACAAAACCAGCAGTTTTAGAGGTGTGTGTCTGTGTTGGGGGAGGAGACAAGTTGATTACATTGACTTATTTTACCAACACCAGAAGGATGAAAGGCTAAGTTGACCTCGGCAGAATTTGTACTCAGAATGTAAAGAGCAGCAAAATATACTACTAAGCTTGTTACATGTTAAGATTATCTCTACAGATTTTCAATAGAAATTATAGCCAGCACTGATTTGTTATTGGCTATAATCTCTATGAAATGCTAGATATAATTTTATATCCTTAATATGTGATTAAATAAATAGCCCTGCTAACACAGCAGGACACAGTATTGACTTATAAAGCATTTAATATACTTTATGGCACATTATAGTTGTATAATGAAATACAGTGTCGCTACAAGTAATTACTAAACATGTTGTCCGATGCACTAACAATTCTGTCAGCTTGCTACCTGAATCCCTAGAAATAATGAAAAGCAAAGTTTATTTTGGTCAAATTTGAACAATTTGGAAGATAAATGGAAGTATCTAAACACTGAAACACATGTTTTCTGTTGTTTTAATAATTTCTGTTAGCTCACTAATCTTGTATCCAATTAACAAGATTATCATTAATGGTAACAGGTTCATGTTAATATTTCATTTGATTAAGGTGGCGAGCTGGCAAAATCATTAGTATGCAGAGCAGAATGCTTAGCGGCATTTCATCCATCTCTATATTCTGAATTCAAATTTCGCTGAGGTCAACTTTGCCTTTCATCCTTTTGGAGTTGATAAAACAAGTATCAGTTGAGCACTGGGGTCATCTTAATCGACTTAACCCTACCCCTGAAATTGCTTTCATTGCATGTTTAGCCTTGTCACCAACATTATAGCTGTGCAGCAAAAATATTTGCTTTGCAAACCCATGGTTCAGGATTCAATCACACCAGGTACGAAACCCTTCTAGTATGGCCCCGCTGCTTTGTGAGTAAAATTTGATAGGCAGAAAATATTTGGGAGCTCTGCATACGTATGTATATATGTATGTGTGTATGCATGTATGCATGTGTGTGTGCATATGCTCATGCATGTGTGTGTGTTTGTCAAAGCAGGTACAGTATGGTGATATAAAAGCAGGAAAAGTGCATGCGATGCCAGATGAAGGAGGGATATAAAAAGTTTGTGAATGAGTTACTAAAGGAAAGCAGCATTGACATCAACACCTGGCAAGGCCAAGTCCCAGACAAGTGCAGAGAAGTTTGGTTATCAACAGTGTTGATGAGTTTGGGATTGAGTGTACAGCATATGCTCTGCTGAAGTATACAATAAGACATATGAAGATTGTAGCACCACTTCCAGAAAGAGGTTCTAGACGAGGGCTGGCCAAACTGAGGCCCACGGGCTGTATGTGGCCTGCAGACTTCTATCTTGCAGCCCACTTGGTACTTTCTGGAAATGGGTTTACTTAAACAAACATTTTAAAAATGTGATCAAAAATTAAAGACTGCAATGAAAACTAATCATATTTCATGTTGAATCAACGATTATTCAGTCATTATTGTAATAATAACATGAGAAAGCAAAATGCTTTCGATTCTGTCAGTATATAAGCGGCTCTCAAAAAACTTTTTGTGATTAAAGTGGCCTGCTCTAGACAGTTCCTGCAATGCAAGACCTGTCATTATGTATGCCTTTCAAAATTGGAATTGCTCAGCCATGAATGGAGTCTCATGATCCTGGGACACAAAATATTACTCCTGTTGATCTTTCCATGTGGTCCAAGAATTTACAGTATGAGTTGCAAATCACTGGTTAGACTTTAAGAACCATCTCAGAAGTCACAAGTGACAAATAAACCTATGATAAGAGATGCTGTCAATATTCAGAAAGTAGTTGTACTTGGTTATGAGCTGACTTCAATCAGGTGTGAATAGATATGTTGTTTAGAGACTGCGATTGGTCCCATGCAAAGACTCTTTCCTCACTATAAAGAGCTTCAAGCACACAGACATTGCTGAATTTTGAACATCTTGTTCACAGTGTTAATTCTTGGCACAGGCATGGCTGTGTGGTAAGAAGCTTGCTTCCCAACCACATGGTTCAGGCTTCAGTCCCACTGCATGGCACCTGTATGTGAAATGTATGCTTTACTGCTTTTATTCTAAATATACAATCCTTTTAGCAATCATGATTGTATAAAATGATTTATACAATTAGTTTAGCAATGCATGCAAATCAGTTATGCCTATATATATCTTCCGTGCCGGTGGCATGTAAAAAGCACCAACCAATCATGGCTGTTGCCAGCCTCCTCTGGCCCCTGTGCCGGTGGCACGTAAAAGCACCCACTACACTCATGGAGTGGTTGGCGTTAGAAAGGGCATCCAGCAGTAGAAACACTGTCAGATCAGATTGGGGCCTGGTGCAGCCTCCTGGCTTCCTAGACTCTGGTTGAACTGTTCCGTCCAACCCATGCTAGCATGGAAAACTGACGTTAAACGATGATGACGATGAGGATGATGATGATACTGTAATGTAATAGTATGTCAGAGTTTAATGATTTGTTATTAATTAAGCTCTTCATTTCCAAGCTGTTATTTTGTGATGTTTATACTTCAAATCTCTCTCTCTCTCTCTCTCTCTCTCTCTCTCTCCCTCTCTCTCTCTCTCTCTCTCTCTCTCTCTCTCACTCCATCTCCCCCTCTCCCCCTCTCTCCACACATACATGCACACATGCTGATCACCGCAGAAGAGGGAGACCCAGGAAGACATGAGATGAAGTGGTGAGGACTGATCTCTGGATGTTGGGCCCCATGGAGGAAATGACAATGGACTGAGATGTCTGGTAATATGAGGTTCTTGAAAAGACATGCCCACATCAGCAAAACTGAGTTCTAGAAGCACTGTGTTCCACCCACATGTAACAATAAAATTTCCCACACACTCTATGCCAACAAACCAAACTACATCTCTTCTCTTCCTCTTTCATGCACTACGCTTATCTCTCACTCCTCAATCTTGTCCTCATGGCCCTGCTCACTGTGTCATTGCTATCCAGTATCTCTCACCCTCTGCTCTATATACTCAGGTTTTCACCACTCACTGCATTCCCCACCACCACTCTCTACTCATGCTCTTTTGGCAATGCCCTGTGACTTATGTCCTGACCTCCATGCCTGAAGGGTATGTATGAAGGGTATGTATGTCTTGGCACTTGTCACCATCTATCTTTCTCTTCTTTTACTTTACCATCCCATTTATATTCTGATCCCTGACCCTTGTAGTATGCCCAGCACTTCACCACCATCTCTCTCTTGCTCCCTCTTGTACTCTTGCTATCTCCCACTGTCTCTCTCTCTCCTACTCCGGCTCTTCCCTCAGGCTGAGTAACCATGTATCTCCTTTACAGCAGCACATCTGTTTCTGTCCTCATTCTTGATCACTCTCTCTCTGCTGGCCAGGTAACTATGTACTTCCTCTGCAGCAAGACACCTTTTTCTGTCTCTCTGTCTTGCTATAATCTTTTATCACCTGACACAAGATCACCTCCTCTAATACCCCACCTCTCCTCTCAAAATTCTTTGTCATGCAAGTTACTTGGTGATCGTGCTAGTGTTACTTAAAAAAGCATCCAGTCCACACTGTAAAGAGGATGGCATTTGGAAGGGTACCCAGTTGTAAAAACCATGCCAAAACTAACCTCACCTGTGCTGGTGCTACATAAAAAGCACTCAGTCCACTCTGTAGGGTAGCTGGTGTTAGGAAGGGCACCCAGCTGTTAAAACCATTCCAAAACAGATACAGAAGTCTGGTGTCGTCTTCTACCTGACTAGCTCCTGTCAAACCATCCAACCAATGCCAGCATGGAAAGCTGACGTTAAATGGTGATGATGATGATGATGATGATGATATTATGTTGCTTTGGCATCAGCAAGACAAAGACTACAAGCTTTCTCCCAGCCAAAAGTTCTTTCTCTTGTGGGTGCTGGTGTTACATAAAATGCACTCATGCAGGTACTATGTACATTGCACTTATGTTAGTGCCATCTAAAATACACTTGTGCTGATGCCACATAATATGCACTCGTGGCAATGCTGTGCAAAAGTACCCATGCCAAGCACACTTTGTAAAAGCAGTTGGTGTTAGGAAGAGCATCTAGCCATAGAAACCATGCCAAAACAGACAACTGGAGCCAGGGCAGCTCTCTGGTTGGTCAGCTCCTGTCAAACTGTCCAACCCATGCCAGCACGGAATAAATACTAGGCTTTTAAAATAAGCCCGGGTGTTGATTTATTCAACTAAAGCCCTTCAAGGTGGTGCTCCAACATGGCCGCAGTCAAATGACTGAAACAGATAAAAGAATAAAAGAAAGGAAAGCAGTGTTCTGACATGGCCATAGTCCAACTCCAGAAGCAAGTAAAAGGATAAAAGAGATAAAAAAAAAAAATCAAGTTGAAAAATAACAAAAGAAAACAACAAAGACTCCCCCCCTCCAAAAAAATGCAACAAAAAACAAAGCTGGAAATACCTGACTGAAACCATTTGGCTTATATTTTCTTGTTTTATTTATTATTCCTTTAGGTCGTTATATCTCTTTCATTTTGGTATCTATTATATCCTTATTTTTTTTTATTAATATTGCTGGAGGCATTATTTATTTAACATTATATCACAGTATGTATTCAACACATCCTGTATTTTTTTTCCTTCTCTATAAACTAAACATTCTTGTAAATTTTTTAATATTTCCACCATCTTTGACACTGTCTCAGTTATTTTTCATGTTATTTTTTGTTATTTATACAGATCTTATTCTTTTTATAATTTAGTTTTGGTTTTGTTGTTTGCTTCAATAGAAAGTTTTATGTTTTTATAAATATTACACAGGATTTCTTGAAAGATCTACTACAGTTATGAACATTTCATAGTGATTTCTTTTGACTTAATACAAGGTCAGTTTCTGTAAAACTGGGTGGATGGGTAGCGTGAATGTGTGAGAGGTGTAATGCTTGGAATCAATGTCAGTGTAAATGCTGAAACTCAACAAGCCAATAAAAAAACGTCTATACAGTTGCTTGAACTGGTAGTAGCAGCCAAATCTCCCTCAAGCCACACTCTATCATCTTAAATAGTACACTATAGTAGAAAAATACAAGAAAAAGAAATCTGATGTTTGTCGATCAAATGGCTTAAGTCTGTTCAATCAAGACGGACCTGTGGTAACCACCACCACCACCACGACCACCAGTATCAGTACCAGCACCAGTACCAGCAGCACCAGCACCAGCACCACCACCACCACCACCATCACCACCAGCACCAGCACCAGCACCACTACCACCAGCACCACTACCACCAGCACTAGCACAAGCACCACCAGCACCAGCACTACCAGCAGCAGCAGCAGCAGCAGCAGCACCACCACCACCAGATAATGAAAACAAAGTCATATGTTGAACTTGAGAGAAAAGTCTTGCAGATTTTTACTGTTCCACTAAATAAATTTCTTGCACCTGGTTTCTGATTAAGAGAAACTCTTCTCCATAGAGTACTATTTATTGCTTATATATCTACATATCCCTCACCCATAATGCATCCTTTACATGTTCAAATTTAGTGGCTTCAGGGTGTCCATAAAGTCTGGCTACATGGAGTAAATAAAATCAAAACATAAACAATTAAATATAAGAAATAATAATTTCTTAAAGTATGTGTTAATCCCCGTGTACCCAGACTTTGTGGACACCCTGTATATTGGAAGAACCACTGACTAAAGGACGTCTGTTCTATAAAAATTGGAATAACTTCATAAAAATCGGTGTTTTTATCTGAATTGGGAGCAACAGACAACTGGGATCAGATTTTGAAGGTTATGTATGCATTTATGATAGCCTGACCTAATTAAAATGACCTCTTGGCCAAATGATTCATCAGTTCCACAATTCTGTCTGATGCCTCCATCCAAGTTTGGTTCATATGAAAGTTTGATTCAAGTAAAAAATTCCGGTAGCTTTATTGGTTTGCTTAAAAACATCTGATTGTAAGGATTTTCTTTCCTGAATACTCAGAAACAACTGAATGGATTTTTCTGGGATGAATTTTGCTGTTGATACATTTTTGTATCCCTTTAATTTGGTAACTACTACGTCAATGCCTAATAGAAAACTTACCATAATAGTCATATGATTTACTTAAACCTATCTTACTGTTTGATATACCACTCAATGAGGAATCCAGCTTAATACATCCATTTTATAATGTAGTATTTGTAATACTACATTACGGCTGAATGTCCTTCCTAATGCCAACCACTCTGTGAGTGTAATGGGTGCTTTACATGTCACTGGCATGGGTGCCATTTGTGTGACACTGGTATCTGCCATGAGTGTGATTTTGCTTGGCTTGATGGGTCTTGGTCTTGGTCATTGCCTCTGCGTGGCCCAACTCTCGAAAGGAACTCAGCCACTTTGCCTCCATGAGGCTCAATGCTTCTAAAGAATTCAGCCACCCTGCCTCTGTGAAGCCCAATACTCGAAAGGAACTCAGCCACTTTGCCTCCATGAGGCCCAACGTTCAAAGGTTGGTTTTTTACGTGCCACCAGCAGTATTTCTAATGACTGTACATGTAAAAGAGGTGGGAATAGTTATTCTTCATGAATTGATATTTTAATTTTTAATTTATTTAAGAAAATGTCATTTTCTAGAAGGAAAGAAATTCTCTGCCATGCATCAATTATTGGAAAGTCAGTTTGAGCTACAAATACTGAAAGAACTTGCTTCAAATATTTATTTATTCATTTTTTAATTCTGTTGAAGACTTTTCACTATTCTAAGCAAATTAAAACTACACTGAAGCCAGGTTTTAACCCAACCAGCTCAATGGTTTTTCTCTATACATGAAAATTATCTCGCACCATTTTTTGAAGAATAATACATGCTTGGACTTGATCGATGATATAGACAGTTCAGATAGGCTTTGAGGTCTATCAACATCAACCCTCAGTCACTGGATGCACTTGTCATCTTAGAAATATTCTCTGATTTATTTGGAATTTGGATCATAATTTAATTCTCGATTTATCAGAGATTTTAAGCTATCTCTAATATTTCTATGTGCTTCTCTTGTTCTGCCTAGACCTTTTATGACTCTAGCTAGACTGTCTACTCAATTGTATCTATTTTAGCTTTAACTACATAACCCTAATGTTTGGCATTCAAGAACTATTCAAGCAAAGTCCTTATTCTTTTAATTATATTCGTTTCTAATTTAAAAGATCCATCTGGAGGTATTTTCATCTATTCTTCTCCCCCTCCTTCTTAAAGGTCTCAATTTGTTTGCTTATTTTATTTTAATGTACCTTTGATCTTTCTTTAATTTAGATGGTTATCACATCATCTCTAAACATTTTGTGTCATAACTGATGCACTGAGTTTTTATACCCTTGGTCTTCCATATAGAGTTCATATAATCTGATTAGTCAGTATACACTACATTACTATTTAAAACTATGTGAATCTGGTTAATTCCCTATTAGTAAATCTTATTATCCTAACAAGATTTCTACTTCTCTTATTGACTTATGTCCATACTTCTTCAGTGTGAAAAAAATCATGCCTGAATCTGTTTATCAGTAAT
>NC_068982.1:149331838-149335359 GCF_001194135.2 Octopus bimaculoides | reverse complement strand
GTGAATCTGGTTAATTCCCTATTAGTAAATCTTATTATCCTAACAAGATTTCTACTTCTCTTATTGACTTATGTCCATACTTTTTCAGTGTGAAAAAAATCATGCCTGAATCTGTTTATCAGTAATAAAAAGTGTTTGAAGGAATTTAAAGGGCTGTTATATTCCACTATTTATGCCTTAGCCAATGTTCTATCAATATTTATAACTAGAATTCCATTCCATTTCTTAGCAATAAAGACAGAGATAAAGCCAGGAAATGTGAAGGCTGTTCATTGATCTCATTCAAAGTACACAGACAGTTACTAGTCTAAGAAACCCTCCTGATCAGGTATCAGATATAACAACTATCCATCCTCCAAAAAATAAATGTACCCATAAAATCTGAATTTTCTTTGTGGCATAATGAAAAATTACCTTAAAAGTTTTTAGTGGTGTGACTCACCTGATGATAAGCCATGTCTCATGCTACCCACTTCTCAAAAACGGTTGCCCATACCTGGTTTAGATGTTCTCAGAAGGATCTCTACTTTTTTTTCCAAAGGGGCAAGTGAATTTACATGACAGCCCAGCCACCTTGGCTGCGAAATAAGAAGATTGCTTCTCAACCATAGGTTTAGTCCCACTGTGTGGTACCTTGGGCAAGTGTCTTCTACTATAGTCTTGGGCTAACAAAAAGCCTTGTGAGTGGATTTGGTAGATGGAAACTAAAAGAAGCCCACTGTATATATATATATATATATATATATATATATATATATATATGTATTTATGTGTGTGTTTGTGTTTGTCCACCCACCATCTCTTGACAACTGGTGTTAATGTGTTTATGTCCCTATAACTTAGCAGTTCAGCAAAAGAGACCAAGAGAATAAGTACCAAGTTTTAAAAAAAATAAGTACTGAAGTTAATTCATTCAATTGATTTGATTAAAAATTTCTCTGATACAAGTAAAAGATAAAAGATCTCTCACAAATATTTTGTCACAGTACTGATTGATGATAAGGATATATATTAATCATTTGCTCAATTGTATTGATTGATAACAATCATTTACTCAGGTGTATTGGTTTCAAAATATTTTGTCTGGTTTCACATGATATTTTACCCTCACTTTTGTGTACTCAAATACTTTTAAACTTAGAGAACTTTTCCAAAGCCTATCAAGTTCAGGTAGTTTTCTATATCTCTTTGAAGGTTTCCTCCACTTATTCATCCAATATCTCTTATAACAAGATGAGAACAATTGTTAGTGCAAGTTATGATGATGTATTTTTAAGTTTTCCCTGGATTGCCAACAATATCAGATTCATTGTTCCTACTTTATGAATATATATTTTTGTCTTTTCTTTCTTCCATTTCAATAATTCCATTCCTCTTCATCTCTGTTTTCTTCTTTTGTATATGTCTACAGTTTCTAGCAGTTGATATTTGGTGCCATTCTGCTACAACAAATCTTATCAGTAATGTGTTCGCTACAACTAGAACACATTGTATCCATCTGTTATGATTTCCAACAACGTCTTTGTTCCAGCATATTCTAAAATGAATTAAGGTGATATCTTGAATACAGATCTTTCAACTTTTTTTATTTGTATTTATGCTTATATATATACATACAGACCTTTAATTACCTATGAGATTGTAAGACATGTGGCTGGTCAAATAATTTAGATTTCTGATACTGGCATAAGGCCACATATTCCTGGAGAAAGAGAGATATCTCAGCAAGTTGAAAGACTCAACTTCCAGTATTATTACCTCCACCTTAGCAAAGGTGATGATATTGTTTTCAGTTGTGTTTGTTTGTTCGTCTGTGGACAAAATATTTCAAGAACCACTGGATGGATTCAGATTAAGCTTTCAGAGATGTTCAGCCTTGTGACTTGCATGAACTGATTAGATTTTGGGATTGATCCAGTACCAGACAAGGATTTGGGATTATTTTTCCTGTTTTTTTACTTAACTTTTTGAGAGCAGTCGGGTTCATTTTTAGTATTTTCGTTTATGAGAGCAGGCGAGTTTATTTCAGATATTCTCATTTTGAAAATCATCTCTGGCTAATCATTGAGAGAACGTTGGTGTTGCCTTGGCAGAGGTTTGCACTCTCTGAGTGCTCTTGTTGCTACTTATTTTATTAACTTATGGATGAGGTGTGCAAGCGAGACAACTGCGCTGGTATGGTCATATGGTACGAATGGATGAGGATAGCTGTGGGAAAAAGTGTCACACCCTAGTAGTTGAGGGAACCTGTGGAAGAGGTAGACACAGGAAGACCTGGGGTGAGGTGGTGAAGCACGACCTTCGAACATTGGGCCTCACTGGGGCAATGACAAGTGACCAAGACCTTTGGAGATATGCTGTGCTTGAGAAGACCCTGCAAGCCAAGAGAGACCATAACCGTGGCCTATGCCAGTGCTGTATAACCAGCCCATTTAAGATTACTCTTCAATCATTGGACAATAAACTATGCTTGCAAAGACATGTTGAGGCAAATGAAATTGCTGTCATGGCTGATGACAGTACCACCAGATTGGCACCTGTGCCGTTGGAATGTTAAAAGCACTATTCGAGCGTAATTGTTGGCAGGCTACACTCTTCGTCCGTTGCTTTTGCCTGAACGTATGCCCGTTCGAGCTAAAAGCTGCGGAGCTTCGTCCGTTGCTTTTGCCTGAACGTACCTACGTGCGTACGTTCTTTCGCATATATACGTGCGTACGTACGTTCGAACAAACGAACGTACGTACCTACGAGCGTTCGTTCTTTCGCATATATACGTGCGTACGTTCGAACAGACGAACGTACGTACCTACGTGCGTTCGTTCTTTCGCATATATACGTGCGTACCTACGAGCGTTCGTTCTTTCGCATATATACGTGCGTACGTTCGAACAGACGAACGTACGTACCTACGTGCGTTCGTTCTTTCGCATATATACGTGCGTACATTCGAACACACGAACGTACGTACCTACGTGCGTTCGTTCTTTCGCATATATACTTGCATACGTACGTTCGAACAAACGAACGTACGTACCTACGTGCGTTCGTTCTTTTGCATATATACGTGCGTACGTTCGAACAAACGAATGTCCATACCTACGTGCGTCCGTTCTTTGTCATATATACGTACGTACAAACGAACGTACTTTCCTAGTAAGTTCGTTCTTTCGCATATATCCGTGCGTACGCACGTTCGACCAAAAGAACGTACGTACCTACATGCGTTCGTTCTTTCGCATATATACGTGCGTACGTACGTTCGATCAAACGAACGTACGTACCTACGTGCGTTCGCTCTTTGGCATATATACGTGCGTACATTCGAACACACGAACGTACGTACCTACGTGCGTTCGTTCTTTCGCATATATACTTGCGTACGTACGTTCGAACAACGAACGTACGTACCTACGTGCGTACGTTCGAACAAACGAGAGTCCGTACCTACGTGCGTTCGTTCTTTCGCATATATACTTGCGTACGTCCGTTCGAACAAACTTACGTAGTACCTACTTGCGTTC
>NC_068982.1:149323602-149330703 GCF_001194135.2 Octopus bimaculoides | reverse complement strand
TCCCGCAAACTCTCGGGTCGGACCCGGCGGAACAGTCGCGGTCTAGGTGGCCCTCACACCCCAAGGAGGTCCAGACAACTATGTAGGGGTAGCAGCCGTCGATCGGATGGTCGTTTCGTCCGACTCGAGTGGTGACCTCGGCCGACGGAAAGGCAGACGGTCGGCCGGCAGTCGCCTCACCGTTTGCCTCAATGTTCGACCCGCCGGTAACCGCAGCGTACCCACAGAGTCGATCGGAAGTGGCCGAATTCAGAGCGACGACTAGGCGGCGGAGTTCCGCCGGTGAAGAGCAGTTGCGATGGAAAGCGCTGTCGGCTAGGCGGCGACGCCGTCTGCGAGTGTGTTTGTGTGTCTTGGAGTGGTTGGCGTTAGGAAGGGCATCCACCTGTAGGAACTTTGCCGGATCAGATAGGAGTCCGCTGCAGCCTTCTGGTTTGCCAGGCCTCAGTCAAGCCATCCAACACATGCCAGCATGAAAAGCAGACGTTAAACGACGATGACGATGATGATGATGATGTGTATGTATACATATGAGCGTATATTTAATCAATCATATATTTACACACACATATACATATATATGACTATGTATGTATATTAAGGCACACAAATATATACATATGCCTATATAAGTATATAAATGTATGTGTGTGCATTATCTATAACTAGCTTTCCATACATCTGTCTGGCTGTCTCTCTGTCTCTCCTTTTCTCTCTGTCTCTCCTTTTCTCTCTGTCTCTCCTTTTCTCTCTCTTTCTGTTTTCATACATACATATTTACATACAGATGTACATCTATCTATTTATCTATCTATCTATCTATCTATCTATCTATCTATCTATCTATCTATCTATCTATCTATCTATCTATCTATCTAGTGTAACAAAGTATGTGTATGGGCGTTGGCATTGTTTATTGTATGTGTGTATGTTTCTAATTAGGTACACCATTCCTTTATTTGTGTTTGCTTAATCAAACAAGACAAAAATATGATAAGCAATATACTGTTGAGCCAGTCATATTCTCTAATCATCTACCTGGTTTACAGTGGGAAGAGAAGAGCAATTTTGATTAGCATAAAAATAAGTAGTACATTCCTTTCCCCTGTTAACTTTGTAAATACATATAGCACACATTAAATTGCTTAATAGGCATCGAAGTTGTTTGTTGAACAAAAGATGTTTGTGCATACATGTGTGTATGAATACATGAATATATTATAACAATAAGGACTATATCTGTCAGTCTGTCACACATGTGCATGCATGCACTCATACAACAACTGCATTTTCATTTTTCTCTTTCACTTTGTATATGGGCATAATGTGAAATATATATACCTAGATATATATATATATACATAACATATGGTATAATTATAGACAGGGCAAATTTTAGCCATTTCTCCTCAGACTGACAAAAAAAAAAAATGATGAACAACCTTAATTGATTTTCAATCCTCAGTGGGCTCTCATCAGTGGTGTTTACATCATTTTGACAATCTCCAGAGAAATGAATAGCCAAACTGTTTATATACTCAACAAATGCAGCAGTTACTCTATGAAGGAGTTCCTAATTTGCATACCAAATGTGTTTAACACTCTATAAATACCAGTGGCCTGTCAACAGGGATCTTAGTCCACACAGTAATATCATCATCATCATCATCATCATCATCATCATCGTCCTCATCCTCATCCTCATTTAACGTCCATTGCCCATGCTGGCATGGGTTGAATAGTTTGACCAGGGCTGGTAAGCTGGAAAGCTGCACCAGACTCCAGTCTGATTTGGCATGGTTTTCAACAGCTGGATGCCCTTCCTAATGCCAGCTACTCTGAGAGTGTAATTGGTGCTTTTATGTGCCACTGGCATATTTGTGTGACATTGGTATCTGCCATGAATGATTTTGGTTGGTTTGATTTGGGTCTTCTTCCCAAGCATGACATAATGCCAAAAGGTTTTGGTCATTGCCTCCATGAAGCACACCACTCAAAAGGAACTGAGCCACTTTACCTCTGTGAGACACAATGCACGAAAAGAACTCAGCCACTTTGCCTCCGTGAGGCCCAATGCTTGAAAGGAACTCAGCCACTTTCATGGTTGTTAGTTTTATCTCTGTAATTCTCAAGGAAGAATTTGTACATGTGGTGGTAAGTTGAAATTAGTTCTTAACTCTCAAGACAAAACTAGTTCCAACTTGCAGGCATATCCAATTTTTTTCTTCACAATTCCAACATAATCACTGATGCATGAAAGATAACAATCAGGGATCAACAACAGTTAAGTGATCTGCTGATGCCTTTGTATTTTCAAACCTGCTACTGTATATGGAAAACTGGCCAAACAACAGCTTCATTTATGTTATATAATCAATATTTATCTCATGTATGTTAACAGGCATGAGTGTGTGGCTATGAAGTTTGTTTTGCAACCAAGTAGTTTTGGGTTCAATCCCACCCTATGGCACTTTGAGCAAGTGTCTTCTACTATAGCCCTGAGCCAATGAATGCCATGTGAATGAATATGGTAGATGGAAACTGTGTGGAGGCCCATTGTATATATGTGTATGTGTGTTTGTGTATATGTGTGTATATATATGCGTGTCTTAGTGTTTGTGCTTGTACTTCACTACCACTTGGCAACTGCTGTTGGCTTGTTTATGTACTGGTAACTTATCAGTTTGGCAAAAAGAAACTGATAGATTAAGCACCAGACTTTAAAAAATAAGTACAGGGATTGATTTGTTTGACTAAATCCTTGAAGGCAGAACTCTAACATGACCACAGTCCTATGACTAAACTAAATAAGATATAAAAGAAATAATAAGATATACATATGACATCCAGCATAAATAATCCTCTTTTGCCAAATATCCCTTTATACCAAAGGTTCCCAATCTTACTTGTGGACCCCCTGAGAGCTATCTTATCATCTGTGGACCCCATATATGCATATGCAAATTTTTGAATTAAAGTATTTGTTTGTAGGTTAGTGAAAACTAACAATGAAACAATTTTGTTATATTCATAAAATAAATTCCAAATACAACTCTTGAAAATTTCAATAAATACAGGTACCTCTTCTAGTAAACAAAATTTATATATGGACCTATAAATTACAATTTTTTACTTGTGGACCCTCTTAAAGCTTCTGTGGAGCCCATTTGGGAACCCCTGCTTTATACCAAGAAGGTCTCTGTTAATGTTCAGCTACAAGTCAACCCTTATTCAGTTGCCCTGTGATTATAGATGTTTGTTACATTCATGATGGTCCTATCCGATGATAGAATGTTATCTGAAGATTTAGTTGTTATTTCTAGCATGTCAAATGACCACATACACATTTCTGCAGTAGTTTGAGGAAAGCCCTATTGTTGTTGTTGGTGGTGGTGCTGTTGTTGTTGTTGCTGCTGCTGCTGTTGTTGTTGCTGTTGCTGCTGGTGCTACTGCTTTTGTTGTTGTTGTTGTTGTTAAGCCTCAAGTCATCACAGATCAAGCAGACATATAATCCTAGATCTTACCATCTGTGACCAGTCCATCTTGTCCCATCTTTTCCTATATCTAGGAGTAGCCCTTGTTGAATATGTTCTTTCATTATTATATGAACAGTTTATAAAAAAAGGGTGGAGATCCAGATGGGTCATCAATCTAGAGCCTTCAGGGTCAAGAAAAGGTTTAGGAAATTCAAAAGGAGTCTTCCCACACTCCATGGAGCTTGAAACAAGTTTTATTTCAGCTTGCAAAATTTTGCCTGGAAGCTCTGCTGTAGGGTTTGATTTGAGAGATTTGCTTGATTTGCCTGCTCTTTCTAGCAGGTGAACAACCACGTAGGAGTTATACTATAGGCTGGGAAACATCCATGTTGTGTAACATGTGGATGATCATATAGAAGTTCCACCCCTAAACATACAAGTGCATTCGACTTAAGATTACATAAGATCTATTACAACCTGTTTTACTGAACCTTTTCTTCTCTAGACACTAGGCCTGAAATATTTTTGGGAGAGGGGTCCAGTTGATTAGATCAACCCCAGTATGCAACTGGTGCTTAATTTATCGACCCTGAAAGGATGAAAGGTAAAGTCGATCTCATTTTCCATAAGCGAGTCAAAGACCTGTATTTTGCTTTTAATTTTGACAGGGTGTTAAAACAGTGATCTTTAAGCAGCATTTTCATCTTGGGGAAGAGATGGAAGTCTACAGGTGCTAAATCTGGTGAATGGGGAAGGTGTGGAAGTGATACCATATTGTCTTTGGTGAGAATCTCACAAGCGAGGAGATCACAGTGACAAAATGCATTTTTGTTGTGAAGAATCCAATTCTTCGTGCTCCACAGATCCAGTCACTTTTACTGAATATCCTTCCTCAAATGCTTCCAAATGTCGTGATGGAACTCTTGATTGATGGTCTGACCCTGGGGAACAAATTCTCAATGCACAAAACCACATTTCTGGGGGTGACACTCATGGCAGGTCTTCCAGATCACTCATTGTCTTCCAGGGATGTTCTTTTTCTTTTGAAGCACCCATTCCACTCAGAACATTGCGTATGACCCATTGCCTTGACACCATAACATTGATGAAGCATGCTCAATGTCTCTGTAACAGACTTCCCAAGTTTAACACAAAATTTCATGTTGGCTCTTTGTTCCAACCTCCTGTCCATGACAAAATCACAGACTATAGCATACACTTGATCACAAAAATACAAATTTCACAACTTGTGAAGTAAACACAATGATGTCACTTGGCACACTGATTCATGAAGGCCACTGCTAGCTCTCACTGTGCACACAACCATGTGCTGTCATCTGTTGGTGTGCTACAGATCTGGTCTGGGAACTTGTTGACACCAGCTCATAAGTGTATGTGTGTATACATCTAAATATCTAAATACATGCTTCTATGTATATGAGTTTGTATGTATGCATGTGAGCATGTTGTTCTTGTGTATGTGTTGGTGTGTGTGTGTGTATATGTGTACATATGCATGTGCACTAGTATTCAAATTTAAATATATCTGCTTATGAGTGTATGTTTATATAAATACATGTGTATGCATGTATGTGTATGTATATATTATACAATCCTTTCAATTGTACGCGCAAAGCTTGAAACCTTGGGAGAAGGGGAAGTTGATTACTTTGACCCCAGTACTTGACTGGTACTAATTTCCTCAATTCTGGAAGGATGAAAGGCAAAGCTGACTTTGGTGGAATTTGAACTCAGAATGTAAAACTGGAAGAAATGCCACAGAGCATTTTGTCCTGCATGCTGTTTCTGATACTACATACATATGTACATACATATATATATGTGTATTTGTGTGTGTGTGTGTAAATATATATGTATATCTATATCTATCTCTCTATCTCTCTCTCTCTCTCTCTCTCTCTCTCTCTCTCTATATATATATATATATATATATATATATATATATATATATATATATATGCATAAATGTATGAATGTATGTAGGTTTGTATGTATGTGTGTATGTATGAATGCATGAAATATGTTTATGTGTAATATACAGAGAGAAAAGAAAGAGAGGGCAGAATGGAAAGTGAGGGTGAGTTTGGAAAAGAGAACGTAAACATATAAATAGATGAAAGAAGGTTGAGGGGATGGGGATGGATTGAATGAAAGGTAGAGGAGAGAAAATATGTGCGTTAAAGAGAGTGAGAAAGATAGAGTGAGGGAGGGAGGATGAAGATGTGAATAATTATAAGAGTAGGAGTGAGAGGGAATGAGGGAGTTGTGGGAGAGATAAATGTGAAAATGTGTGTGATAAATTGTATGTGTGCATGTATAAGAGGAGAGAGAGAGGGGGGGTTAGTGCGTGTGTGGTATGTGAGAAAAAGTGTGTATGTGAGAGAGAGAGGTAGAGAGATTAGAAGAAAGAGAGGGAGAGAGAAAGGTAATGATGAAAAACAGAAATGATAATGAGAGTGAGAGAGAGAGAGTGAGAGTGAGTGAGTGAGAGAGAGAGAGAGAGAGAGAGAAAGAGAGAGAGAGTAAAAGAGACGGAAGAGATTATGAGAAGTTGGATAATGAGAGGAGGAGAAAGGGTGAAAGATGAAAGAAAAAGATATTTACAATGCAAAGAGACTTGCAACTGTGTGTGGATTCATGTTTATGCATGTGTTCATATGTGTGTGTGTGTGTGTGTGTGAGGAAGTAAATGGTAGTTGCTGGAAGGTTAAGGTCATCACCAAAGCAACATGAAGAAACTTGTCTAAACCTGTCTCTGCTTCAGCAACCCGATTCATAGATAAATGTTTATATTCTTTATTATTAAAAGAAAAAAAAAAAATAGACAATTTTTTTTTTACATCTAAGTGCATGGTCTTTTAGCTTACATATTCATCTGTGTGTGTGTGTGTGTGTGTGTGTGTGTGCGTGTGTGTAAGCAATGTGGTTAGATGCTGCTTTTTCTCAAGTAATACACACAAACATACACATATGTGTATATATATACCTACATGAATACTTACACGCACACACACAAACACATATGTAAAGGTGGTTGACTTAGTCGTTAGACTGTTGCACGCACAATCACTAGATCACGGGTACGATTCCTTGACTGGGCAGTGCAATGTGTTCTTGAGCAAAATACTTCATTTCACATTGCGCCAGTCCCCCTTCGATCAAGGGGATTGTTTGCCTGCTCACCCAGCCAGCAGGGTAGTATCATCTGAAGACTAAAACAATGTGAAAGTACATTGTGACCAGCGATGTGTAACAACGTCTGATAGCCTGGTCTGTCATGTGATCATGTGATATATATATATCCGAGCGAGATCGTTGCCAGTGCCAATGGACTGGCTCCTGTGCAGGTGGCACATAAAACACACCATTTCGAGCGTGGCCGTTGCCAGTACCGCCTGACTCGCCCTCGTGCCAGTGGTATGTAAAAGCACCCACTACACTCTCGGAGTGGTTGGCGTTAGGAAGGGCATCCAGCTGTAGAAACTCTGCCAAATCAGATTGGAGCCTGGTGTCGCCTCTTGGTCCACCAGTCCTCAGTCAAATCGTCCAACCCATGCTAGCACGGAAAGCGGATGTTAAACGACGACGATGATGATATATATAT